>NC_063008.1:832761-1132761 GCF_017499595.1 Psilocybe cubensis | reverse complement strand
TGTTATTTGGGTTCCGGAATCATCAGCATAAATTCGGAGAAATTGTACTTCTCCGAAGGTGCATCTGTATACCCAATCTACATTACACGAGCACACGTACGTATCTCATGGGATGTTTGTGTAGACAGGACGAAGAAGCCCAAAGAAAGCAGGGCCTACTGTCATGATACTGGCCCCGTAAAGATCCCGGAGGTCGGGTATGAGCAACATCATTTGCAGCACCAGTGTATTTCCATGCCTGAAAATTCCTGGGGTAGCTCATGTGTGCACATAAGTTGAACACACGTAAGTCAAATGCATGCGTGTCGAATTAAAGGTATGCAAATTGAAGGAAGCAATCGAAGGCATGCAAGCCGAATCGACGTAACTGGAACATACGTAAGTCAAATGCATGTGAGTCGAATCAAAGGCGTGCAAATCGAAGGCAGCGAGTCAAATCAAAGGTACACACAAGTTGACACAAAGACATGCGAGTTGAATTGAAGGCATGCAAGTCGCAAATCAAGGAAAGAGGAGGTATAGAAATAAGGATACACATCTTTACTGTCTATTCTATCTGCCGGCACCAGTATATGCCCATGCCTGGGGATTCCTAGGCCACCGGCAGGTAGAATAGCAGAAGTAGGAAAAGAGAAAATAATACTCACAAACGGCCGTGTGCTCCCAGTACTGAAAGGTCTAAACCAAACCCACTATTAACCCAAAGGGCATCCAGGCCAGTGCACATTGCGCCAGTAGATGTGCAATGTACAAAAACAGGGCATAATAACAGTAGAGAGATAATCCCTCACCAGCCACAGCGTATTCCCATGCCTGAATATTTCTGGGCCGGCACGGTGTGGATGCTAGAGAGCGAACAGTGCTCATCTTATTTTGGCTGCACACTACCAACAACCACCGCCACAATACACGCCCACCCACACTGTGTGAATAGAATCCAACGTGAAAGAGACAGACATAAGTACCGCGGAATAGTTTGGATGTTTTAATGATAACGACATGAGCCCACTTACCCGCCCCACTTATAATTACACCCAACATGGGCACAGCACAGCAACACATGAGAGCCTGGCGAGAATCTGTACACAGGACCTCCGCTGTGAGTTGTGTGAGGAGGTGCACACCCCCAAGGAGAATTAATGTGGTGCACATCGGTTGTTATCACCACGAAGTCACCTTTGTTACTGCCCACAGTCACGGTCCCCCCCTCAGCTGCAAATGTGGCGGACGCAATGCGCGATGGCGAACTCTAGCGGATCAAATATGGTCGAAGAGCGCCGTTCGAGATACCTATTGAGGCAACGGGTGGCATGGAGGCAATGGACGGCGGGGGCGTTGGTCGTATTGTCTATCATACATGGTGCGATGCGGACGCGATGCGCAATCGTGTCGCCAACCCCAGCCGATCGAGTTTGGTTAAAGGACGCCGTCCGAGATACCTATGAGGCAATGGACGGCGTCAGAGAGCAACCGGGTGCTTTCTGGTCATATTTATCTACCACACAACGTGCGGTGCGTACGACGCGAGGCGAGACGCTGAGTTTCTCCACAATACAAACAATAAGCTCTGCTCACCTTAGCCCCAAAAAACACCCCACCGCCAAGAGGGACGTGAAGCATCCCACTACACCACGAAAAGGGAAGGAAGTGCGACGCGAATATGTCGCGCGTCGCGTTTGGAATTGGCACCACTAATGCTTGTTTTTGGACGCCGTGGGCGCCGTGTTGCAAATGGATTGGATTTGGTCGGGGACGGCGTCGGGAACAGATATGAAATGTGGCATGCGCACTCGCCTTCTGAATTTCGCATCCTACAGCCGCCTCAAAACAACACCAAAGGGACGCCATACAGGCTAGTGGGGGAGCACACATATTTCACCAACATGAAAATGAGTGACTGTGAGGACAATATTGAATGTAAGCATGCGCTCATTTTCTTTTTTACTACGCACAGCCAACTACCCAACCCCTGCTGCACAAGGTAGGCAACGCAACCCCGCAGTAGCGGGAACTGCAATGCGTCGAAAACAGAGGGAGAGACCGGGTGCGTTCTGATCACAACATCTACCCCACACTCAATTACAACGCGTACGATGCACGACGCGACTCAGAAATCGAGTCACAAACAACAAGTTCATCTCACCTGGGAAATACGAACAGCCCACCAGCACCTACATCCCAGGCTCCACCTTTTTCCTCTTTTCCTACCCCAAAATCAATCACGATGCGCCGGGGGGAGGGAAATACAAACAGCCCAGCACACCACGACAAGGGAAGGAAGCAGACACTGTTGCGCGTCGCGACTGGAGTCGGCGTTTGTGCTTGTTTTAGACGTCGCGCGGCACCGTATATTGAGGTAATGGGCGGCGTCAGAGGTCAAAATACTTGTGACCTGAGAGTGACGAGCGGCGAGCAATCGAGGGCGGGGCGAGGCGGAATGGAGGGTGACTAAGCTTACCTAATAATCATTTCCAGCGGGTGACTGGGTCCCCAAGTCCAGGACATGTGTCTAGTATGTTTCCTCTACAAGGCATACCATTGTGGTTTTCACTTTAATTGAAAGGAAGGATGAGGATGAGAATATAAAATTGGGCCAGGGTGGTTGGCGCTGTATGTCAGCTGGGATATCTTTGAGCTCGGAATGCCTGTTCTGCTTGCCATTATACTCTCGGGCTTGTATCAAGCTTGTATGTGCTCTCATAGGTTGTTCCTTTTCTTCACCAAGGTACACGGAATCTAAATAGGAATGTTGAGGCATAGAATAAATTTGTACTATAATATTCTATTCGGTATCATAAACCGTTCTTCTGGGTCTCGCGCCTAACATGCTAAAACCATTCGAAACATGATATTGCCCAAGCTGAACATACAAAACATACAAGCACAACTTCCGATATTTCTTATTTGTTCTTGTTCTAACAGACAGTATCATATGCCTCAACGCTGACTTGTAGATTGGAATTCTGGGCTGCTGGGCCATAGCCTAAGGGAAAATCAGTAAGTGCGGAGTATATGGTGATAACCACAGCTCACCCTCTACCTGTCCACTTGTAATTACGCAACCGCTGACAATATCCTGAGCGGTTATGCCCACATCCGAGCTGTGACGAGTCCAATATCAACTCTAGTGAATTATCCATGGTTGGCAATTGCAATATACATACCACCAGGAGTGCACATCTTGACCGTTACCCCAGACATTTGTACCCCAAATGTTTGCGTTTCCACTTGAATAGAAGCGACTTAGGCCGTTTGCAGGTACCATGCAGTCTGTAGTACCGAGGCTGGTCAAATAGTTGACACATGCCTGCGCGCTGCTCTGTGAGACGGTCAACCCTCCTTTTTCACAAGTAATGAGAAGTTCAACATGGTTGGCAGACAACGCTTCTGATAGATATTCAATACTCCTGGGAATCGTAACCGAATTGAAATGGACATTACATACTCAAGGTGCTATTGCGGTAGAGATCTGCGGTAGTCAAACCAAGCGACTCCAGGGAGGGCATGCCAGGTCCTGGAATGACCTCTGGAAATTCGGAATCTGTTGAAGAAGAGGGATCAGCATCCGTCGGGGTGGTTGGGGCGGCGATGACACAGGTTATGGCAGAGGACACGAGGCACAGCACAAAAGGTCTGGCTAGCATCGTTGTTCCTGAGAAAATTAATCAGACTCTGTCTTTACAGGAACAGAAATATCTCGTAAAAGCAGGCCACTAACATTTTATATTTACAGGATAGATTGATTGCAGATTACGGACTAATACTCACCGCATATGGCATGCTGCAGTTCGTATCAGGTGCCCAAAAGTATGTTTTGGAGGGTTAGAAGAACGTTCATGCTCATGTGGCAAAGAAGTCGATGTCCAAGCTCACAGAACTGCGAACGAGAACCGTTGGCAGAAATTATTGTCCGGACAGGTGCCTTTAGATGTTAAGAAAGCAAAAAATTCGGAGAAAATTTGAGTGATCAAACAATTTACATGAATTGGGTCCGCCAGAAACCTGAAGGATGCCAAAAAAGCGGCGTGCATGGTAAAACATCTATCTGTACCTGAACAAATAGCTTATGTTAAAACCGTATGAAAGAACCTTGAATCAACGGGTTTCTCGTACATTGAGAAGTTGAGAAGCATCGAAAATATGTCGCTTCTATCATGTATGTATAGAAGAAATAAAATGGAATAGGCGGCTGCTTTGTCGACTTCAATCTTGATTGTTGTGTGATCCGACCCCTAAAATAAGTTTTAGAAGAGCGAGAATAATCCATCCAGACTGTCAAATCCAACTTCTTTCCAGCATACTAAGACTGATTAGAATTCAGAGACTAAGAATAGACTCACACATAATTGCCGTACATAAATTAGACGATTGCTCAGCAGTTTGATCTCCGTGGAGATCCATAAGCAAACCCCTGCCATAAAAATAGGAATAATAAAATACCAGTATAGTCAAAATGAGGGAACACATACAATATTTGCAAAGGGAAGTAAGCTTTAAAGTGATCCAGACATGTGTCAGGTTAACACACAACCGTCGACTTCGCTGTGCTGCATGGTCGAAGGGAAATATCTGATTTTCAGATATAGGTAGGTACACCAGGTGCCAGAGGTTCAGCAAGGAATAGAACTCAAAGTGTGAGGCATGAGCGCTCGGCGCTGGCCAGTGGATATGGCGAGCGTTTTGTTCCAGCTAAAGGCGGATGCATAGGGGTAGCGTCGTACGCGTACCGGAACGACCGTTTGACACATGTATCCCGTGAAAAATAATTCACATACATATGACGGATCTACAGCACTCGCTACTGGAGGAATTTCTTTCGCGCTCCATGCATTTTTCAAGCTTGAAACTCGGCTCCCTCTCCCTTTCCCGATAGAGATTTGTTTTAGCTCCTTGTATCACTGTGTCCTTGGATAGCTTTCTGTCCTCGTATCTGAAAAATAACAAGAGAGAGTCAGTGCCTAACATGAGCATTACATGATACCGAACGTGTATGACTCTGACTAACGAAACATCCTTAAGATATTGGCCTTTGAGGCGATAACAGCGAGTCAGGTTAGTCATATTGATCTGCTCACGTTAAGTCATGACTGGAGGCTTGATATCGACTCGACACTGACCATTTGACCTGGATCGATAATATATCGCTCTGTCCTTTGCAATTCATCGTCAGAAACTGGTCTAGCGACATCTGCCTTCAAGGCTATCGCGTCATTATTTGCACCTTTAGATAGTGTAATGGACAAGGACGGTGCTGTTGAGTCCTTGATGATGCTCTGAGTCTTCTTGGGCTGACAAAATGCCCACTCAGGGGATGTAATCATACGCATTGGACGACGAATGTGGCAACAGTGGTGGACAACGGGTGGCCCGTGAGAAATTGATGGGCCAGACCATTCTTTTGACAACACGTGCATCCAATCGCTGCGACGCGAAGGGCACCGCTAAGCCTGTGTTGAATCCCTTGAGGTAAACCTGCACGTTCTTCATGATCAATCATTTACCATCTCCTCAACTACAAACATACACCAACCCAAGGAGCATCAATTTTGCGTGTACACTATCCCGAAACAAGCCTGCGGATACATAAATATTGTCATATTAGTATCGTGCAGCGTCAGCAGCAGCAGCATATTATCAGGAAAATGGATAGCGAGTTCAAGTTCATCAGATGCTCTGTCGAGAGCTTCATGAACACCTACCTGCCTTTCGTCCCAAATGACAAGGAAACGCAATACTTTGTTCAGCAACTTTTACAGGACACTTCAACGGGGGCTGGTAATGCTTCTCATTCCAGCGACGTAACTACACGGCCAGTATTGTCTGTATTAACGGGAAACGAGACAACTTTCGCTTTTCGAGATTACCCACTCCAGAGCAAACGGGGGCGGCAGTCTAACAGCAAAATCACCGTCTTTCGAGGATGGGAGAAGATTGCACAGACCATTGGCAATTTCGAATATCCTGGGGAACGAAAACGCAACAAATTCAGCTACGTAAACATTCCGAACAAGAGGATAGCTTCCTCCAACCGAGGCTACAACAACAAAATCGATGCCGCATTTGTTGCAGCCTGCGATACGGACAAGCCGCTTCAGACGACCGACATAGCTGTTGTAGTCGGGCACAAAGTCGCTGCGTCGCACAATCGGCAAGTGGGTTCCATTCCATAGTTCAGCTAAAGACCATTCTGTCGCGTGTATCTTCTGATCTTTTCTCACTGTAGAACGCGTTACATGTCGTCTCTTCCAATGTTCAGATCATGAACGAAGACGTACGTCGTATGTTCACTTTCGGGGTGCGCTTTCTGTACATTTCTCTGATGGCCGAGCTGACATCCACGATATGCCACGCAGATAACAGCCGAAAGGCATAATGTTACGATGTGGTATCATGATCGTTCACATTCAGCCGCGTCGTATCCTTTTAACTTATCCACGGTCTGTAGCCTTCCCTATTCTTAGAATATTCTTCTGACAAAATCCACATAGAATCCTAAACTATTCATTCAAATCCTCATTGCATTTTTGTTTGCAACGGAAGAAGAGCTTGGCTACGATTCAATGGTGAAGCTCGCACCAGACGGAAACTACACATTCAAGCTTCCACGTTTACCGGGAAGCGACGAGTTTCGGCTCTTTCGCACTGTAGAGGGCCTATCGGTCTATCATTCGAACATCATCACTGGTCAAATGACACGTGTTTATAAAGTCGTTGAAGTCAGGGAAAACGGCGAAGCGTTTGGAGATCCTCTCGTTTTGAAAGACGTGTGGCTCGACAGCTCTGCGAAAACGGAAAAAGAGATACAGGACGCTATTTTTACCGATATCGAAGAATTTTGGGATTGCCCGGACGAACCGCTGGAGTTAAAGAGCTTCAAAGAAGCTCACAGGAAAATTGTTGGCAATGGCAGCTACAAGCAATACTTTCTTCAGATTGTCCTGGACTACAGCGGACAGAAAACTAAAGTACGAGTAGAGAGAGGAACCGAAGTCAGAGGTTTCTTCGACGCTGAGCAAGACCTCGCACTGGATGCTCCGGTGACTGGTACCAAATCACAAGAATCGCAGTCTCAGAACGATCAGACGTTTGTAAACACACACCGAATTGTTTCCCAACCACCAGCCCTTCCAGCTATTCCGAGCGAGCAGAAGAGGCAATATCGCATCCTTTTCAAGGAGATTTGTAGACCTTCTGGACGGCTCGAAACCCTCGGAGAAGTTGTCAATGTGCTATCGCAAACCCTCATCCGTAAGCGATTTGTTTTTCCCACCTTTGATTTGCAAAGCCTTACGCCTTCTATCTAGCGCTCCAGCTTTTGTTTTGCGCGGGATGGGTGCATAGGGACATCAGTTCTGGAAATATTCTTGCCTTCAAGGAAGATTTTGAAAGCCAGGGGCCGTGGCTCGCGAAGCTCTCTGACCTTGAATATGCCAAGAAATTTCCTTTGCCAAAAGGTTCAGCCCCCGCAGCAGATCCAAAGACCGTATGTACCTTCTTGTCTTACACCGTAACCGTTTTCTGAATATGTATGTAGGGAACACCGTACTTTATGCCTCTGGAGGTTATGATGTCGTCTTACCTCTTTTCTGCTGAATTCATCAATGCAATCATCGAAGCGCCCCTTGATCCTGCCAAAAATACAGTCAAAACTGAACAAAAGCGTATAATTGCGGAGAGGCTCGCTCAATTCAAGCAAAAGCTTCAGATGTCTACACCTGCCAAAAAGGTCACTGGAGTCGTTCACAATTTTCAGCACGATTTAGAATCGATATGGTGGATTCTTCTCTGGAATATATGCTGCCGTCTTCACCCAGAGCACTCGACACTGTCCCTTCAGGACTTTGGCAAGGCTATTTTCGTGAATGAGATGAAACCAACTGATTCCAGAATGAGGTGCATAACCGAACCCTCAATCGGAGAATCTATCGTCGCCGAGGCACCAGAATCGCTTTTCCCTCTTGTCAGTGCTCTCTTTCTGTTGAGGCATGATCTCTACCAGCACTACGTCGATCGTGGTAAAAGGGAAACATATGATGATATCGGATCGTACTCTAAGATCCATAACATCTTCTTCTACATCTTTAAACTCCTCAATAAAGAAGTTACTGAGGATTCTGAACCTCAAAATCCTGACGATGATGAAGGGGATTCACATTGGTCCAAAATCCCTTTATTGGTGAAGGAACGTATTATGGATTCTGGGGCAGAAGGATCAGCCGTGGGAGAACCGGAGCGTAAGCGTCCTCGATCCAACGAAGACCATGTCGATGTGAGGGAGGTCGAGAGCGAAGGCAGGACCGGCGCCAAGAAATCTAGAAAGAAGTAACAGAGATAGATAGTAGCTTTAGCGTTCCGGCTTGCTTTGATATAATTCATGTAAGTATTAAAGTGAGTGGAGTTATACATATACAGAGATATTGGTACGCCAAAAATTAGCAAATATATATATTATAAAATGCTTGAATGAAAGTCACCCGTTGATTCAACGCGTTGCGCTTTGACGTCTGCCAACCTCACTCTGGATCACAGGTCCAAGTCAGTGAGTCCATTCGGCAGATCATTAATCCTCCATTGCTATTTTTGCTCAGGGTAGTAACACCAATGGATACGGCCACTCAATTAATTTAGAAGAAACGAGGGAAGGCCTTTCACGCTACGTGACTCCAGCTCTTGAGTATTCTTTCCAAGTTCCACTGAAGACAAAAATTAATACTATCATGCAAGAAACTTTACATACCATTGTCCTGTTCAATCGGCCTTCTAAACATCATACGTACAATGGTAACCACCTAGAAATATGACCATTAGGAGCAGACTTTAATGGAAGTTTGTGCCAGTTTGATTGAACAACGGATGTGGGCCCTTGTGGGCCAAAGTTGGCTGGTTTAATTGGGTAGACAATGGGTAGGCCGTGAGAAATGATGGGCCAGATCATTGAACAGCACGTGCACCCGATTGCAGCGACGCGAAGGGCACCGCCAAGCCTCTCTCAAAACATACTTAAGATGCAACGCGCATCCTTCGTGATTCATCATTTCCCCTACACACAATGACGAACGAAAACAAAACCAAGTGAGTGCTTTATCATATCAGTCAGAAATAAAGGCTAAAGGTTATACCCAAAGGACTACCAAACCTCTCCCGTACATTTTTGCAGCCTTTGTCACGGGTCTACTACGAACTAACATTCGACATTTACAGATTCCCCGACACCCCACGTAGCCAGAAATCCTTCGGACAGGATATTGGCATCGTGCAGCTTCGGAATCAGATTGCGAGAGAAATGGATGGCGAATTCATAACCTGCCCCGTCGAGAGCTTCATGGAAACCTATCTCCCTTTCGTTCCAACCGAGAAGGAGACGCAATACTTTGTTAAGAAGCTCTTAGAAGACATTCCAACGGGACGTGGCGCAGGACCTTACGCTCTTCGCAGTGACACAGACCCGATATCATCCGTTTTAACTGGCGACGAGACAAATTTTGCTTTTCGGGCGTACCCGCCCAAGAAAAAAATGGCAGTACTGACTGACAACGAAATCGCTGTCTTTAAAGGGTGGGAAAAGATCGCTGAGACCATTGGGAATATCGACTACCCTGGACAGCGAAACCGTAACAAATTCAGCTACGTGAACGTGCCATACAAGCCGATAGATTCTCCCAATCGCGGCTCCAACAACAAGATCGATGCCGCATTCGTCGCAGCTTTCGAAAAGAACAAGCCGCTTCTGACTACGGACATAGCAGTTGTAATGGAACACAAGTTGTCAGAGTCGCAGAAACGGCAAGTGAGTTCCGTTCCATTTTCCACCTCATATCTCTTCTTTCGCGCGGGTTGCCTGATGTTTATTCACTATAGAACGCTTTGCAAGCTGTATCTGCCAATGTTCAGATCATGAACGACGACGTCCGTCGTATGTTTACTTTTGGGGTATGGTTTCTGGCCTTCTTGTTGTCGACCGAACTGACATTTGCAACAATGCAACGCAGATCACGGGCGAACAGCGCAACGTCACGCTGTGGTACCATGGCCGCTCGCATTCAGCCGCATCGCATACCTTCGACTTCACCGAGGTCTGTAGTTCTTCCTCTCCTTATAATATTCTTCTTATTCTTATTCTGACAAATTTCCTACAGAATCCCAAATTATTCATTCAAGTCTTCATTGCGTTTTCTTTCGCAACGGAGGAAGAACTTGGTTACGATCCAACGGTGACGCTCGAAGCAGACGGGAATTACATGTTCAAGCTTCCCGAATCACCAGGCAGCAAAAAGTTTCGTCTATTTCGTACTTTGGAACCCTTATCGCTATATCGCTCGAACAACATCACTGGCCGCATGGCGCGTGTTTATAAAGTCGTCGAAATCAACGAAAGTGGCGAGGAGTTTGGAGATCCCCTCGTTCTGAAAGATGTATGGCTCGACAGCACTGCGGAGACCGAAAGGAAGATACAGGACACCATTTTTGGCGATATTGAACAATTTTGGAATAGTACGGACGAACCGACGGAACTCAAAGAGATCAAAAAAGCCCACCAACAGATTGTTCTTGATGGAAGCTACAAGAAGTACTTTCTCGAAATTGTCCTTGACCACAGTGGACAGTTAACCAAACTACGAGCAAAAGATGGAACCCAAACAACAGATCTACTCGCTGAGCCCGACCCTGCATCACATGTCCCACGAACCGGTACTAAAACTCAAAAATCACAGCTGCAGAACGTCCAGGCATCCGTCAACACTCATCCCATTGCTTCGAGAACACCAAAGCGTCCAGTAGTCCTGCGTGAATATTCACCAAAGAGGCAGTATCGCGTTCTATTCAAAGAGCTTTGTGAAACCGTTGGACGACTCGAAACCCTTGGAGAAGTTGTCAATGTGCTCTATCAAACACTCACCCGTAAGCGGATTGCGTTGTGTTGTTCCAGTATCAAAGCTTACCTGCTTCTATTTAGCCCTTCAACTTTTATTCTGTGCGGGATGGGTCCATAGGGACATCAGTTCCGGAAACATACTTGCATTCAAGAAAAATTTAGAGAGCAAGGGGGAGTGGTTTGCGAAGCTCTCTGACCTCGAATATGCCAAGAAATTTCCTTTGCCAAACGCCTCAGCGCATGCTGCAAATCCAAAGACGGTATGTACGTCATCTTACTGCGAAGTAGTTCTCTTCTGAACATTGCTTACAGGGAACTCCTTACTTTATGCCTCTGGAGGTCATGCTCTCAACTTATCTCTTTTCTTCCGACCACGATGATACGATAAGAGCGAAGGAACATCTCCCCCCGTCGCCTGGTCTTGAAGGAAATACACTTGAGATTGACGAATTACAGATTGTGGCACAGGGCATCGCCAAATTTCAAAGAAAGGCTTTCGAAACTGCGACGGCCGAGCCGCCGGCTGGTGTCGCTCATAACTTTCAGCACGATCTAGAATCATTATGGTGGATTCTTCTTTGGAACGTATGCTGCCGCCTCGACCCAGAACAATCGACACCGTCTCTGCAGAATTTTGGCAAGGCCATTTTCATAAATGAGATCAGGCCGACTGATGCTCGAATCCACTGCATCACCAAAGCCACATTCGGAGAATCCATGACGGTTAGCGCTCCAAAGTCAATCTATTCCTTTGTTGCTTCACTCTTCTTCTTGAGGCAGAATCTCTACAGCGAATATGTCGATCGTGGTCGCGAAGGCGCATACAATGATGTTGGGTCATATGCCAAGATCCACAACACATTCTTCTACGTGTTTAAGCTGCTCAACATACAGGCCACCGAGGCACTTGATTCAGGCGCCGGGGACGGTAGAGATTTGCATTGGTCGGAGCTTCGTTTGCTGGTGAAGAATCATAGTAATACGGCGGCAGAGGGATCCATCGTGGGTGAACCGGAGCGTAAGCGTCCTCGATCCAACGAAGACCATGTCGATGCGAGGGCGGTCGAGAGTGAAGGCAGGCCCAACCCCAAGCAACCTAGAAAGAAGTGACAGACAGATAGATAGTAGCTTTGGTGTTGGGACTTGCTTCGATATATTTCATGCAACAACATGTATTGTAATAGTTTGTACATTGGATATTGGAGTTTTATTCGTGATCCGGTATGCAATAAGTATTAAAATGAATGGAGTGCCGGTAATCCTGCAGTAATCCATGTACAAAGATATTGCTACGTCACAAAATTAGCAGATATATCTATCATCAAATGCTCAAAAACAAGTCACCACATTGGTACAACGCGTTGCAGTTTGACTTCAACTTCTGCCAGCCTCACAGACATCCTCCCGAGACTCCAGGTCGAGATCAGAGTCCAACCGGGAGATCGATGCCCATGTCGTCCTCAACAAACTCCCTTAGCGCCTCCTCCATCTGCTCCTTCATCATCCTGTTCCCCTGCCATCGTCGCGTGGCAGTGCATCCCGAGCGTGCATCCGAGCGGGAAGTGTGCGCAACCAGAACCCGACCAATGCCTTCCAAATGGCGAAGTCCATGCTGAACATGCTGAGCTGAAAGCGTGTGTGGTTGTACCACTCCCGTGTGCGCTCGGAGAATGTGAGGTGAGTGTTTCGAGTGGGTGCCTTTGAAGCCCAGTAGCCTGTGATTTTGACGCCATTGACGGGACTGCCGAATGACGCGTTGTTCCCTACAAAAGGAAATATGATGAGCACACCGAAGCCAACCAAAAGTGAAGACATAAAGTAAAGAGAGGTCAGATAAATGGTAGTGTGTATGTACCTTGCATTATCCGCATATTTCTGTTCAGAAACAGAATGACTTTGGGCATCCGATCCGTGTCCGCCAAAAATTCCTTCAGCCTCTGCTTCATCTTCAGACTGAGCTCGTACTCTGACATCCGTTCTCTCTTTTTCTCGTTATCTCTATCCTCGTTTTCTCCGTCTTTTCTCGTTTTCTCTGCCCCTGAATCAGTCTTCTTGACCTCTCTCCCCTTCCTCAAAATCGTCGGCCGCATCATCACAAAGCTCGCCACCAAATCAGGTAACGGGCCGAACCCCCATCGCTCCGCAACACTCTTCACTCCACTAAAATCACCCACCAGCATCGCCCGCCACAGCTCCGCCCACTCCCTCTTGAATTCTTCAGGAAGCTGTACACACAGCCCATGATCACGACTTGCGGCTGGGTGCGGTTTGTAGGCGAGGGGCGTATGAGGATGTTACCCGGGTGTAAATCGTAGTGCGCCTGTCCAAACTGAAACATCTGCGCGGACAACAGCTCAGTGAGGCGCCTTTGGCTGGGTGTACCGGGTAGAGGAACGACGACGCTGTCGAGGGGGTTGATAAAGTAGAGCTTCCTGCTGAAGTCTAGTTCTTACCTTAGATGGTCTGCAAGAAAATCTACAACATCGTGAAATGAACTAGGCAAATTGATATGAGTAATATCAAGATATAAACGTAGAATACTCACCAACGACGAAATATACGGGCAGATCAAACGCCCAATGCTCAAACATCCACATAACAGAGCGGAACGCAGCAATGTCCCACTCCATTTGCTTTGCCACGTCAGGCTTCTGTACCTTTACTGCAACCCACTTTCCCTCGTCTACCACACGTCCACTCTCATCGCGCGTGGGCCAGAGCTTTGCCTTGTGCACTTGCGCGATGCTTGCGCTGGCCACAGCCTTTTCTTCAAATACCTCAAATACACCGTTGGGCCCGCTCGGAGGCTGCCCCAACTCATTTACAAATACACGGTGGATGGTTGAGTAGGGAACCTGCGGTGCGTCGTCGAACAGGCTGGCGAACTGCTTCTGGATCGGCTCTGGGAGCGCCGCTGCGTTCGCAGCTATCGCTTGCCTTCCACTGATCTCAGAGAAGCGAAACAGTGTAAGGATGCTAAGGTGCGCACCCAAACTTGATGTACAACCCTCCGTTAGTCGAAAGCAGGTCAAATACCCGCTGCCCGACGCGCTCGTGCAACTCCGGGGCTTCGACGGTTCGGGGTTGTTGATGCTAGAAGTAGAACTCTGGGAATTGGCATCTGAAGTTGACTCGACATGAGCCTTAACAAAAGATATGTAAGGATCTTGCTTGGGGCAAGGCTTTTGCCTTTTCCACAAACATAGGAAGGGGCATAGGAAAAAATAAGTGCAGCGCAAGTGCGCAAGTGCAAAACGTGCAAATGCAAGTGCACGGTGGCTGTGCTGCAGTGCAGTGCAAGTGCATTGCGAGTGCATGCGAGTGCACGGTGGCTGTGCTCAAGTGCAGTGCAGTGCGCGCGCAAGTGCAAACATAAAAAAAACGCAAATGCACAGTCCGTTATAGTACACAGCATCATATACTTGATATACATGATATTTACATAGCTAATCAATGTTGTACCTAGGAGATTGAATATTATTTCTTTGTTTTTGACTTCACTGCCTTCGCTGCAGTCCTATTTTCAGGGATAGGCCGTGGCCTAAGGTTTCTCTTCTCTCCTACTAGGCTCGGTGGGTCGTATAATTTTGACAGAGTTTGGGCTGGTAGGAATGATAGAAAAGCCATGTATCGTCTTAATAAGTAGAGTGAGACCTCCGTGAAGGGCCACCCTTTTCCACTTTATAATAAAGTTGTCTGCCAGTGTTACATGAATGAATATCATCAGTCAACTGCCGTGAAAAATATCAAATAATAGTATATACTTACCTTTGATAGTATATCTGCTGTAAAAATTATGGATGAAGTATTCCCAATCCAACTCTTTCGTTCTCAGACAGCTATCAATTGACGAAGGGATTGAACTAAGTCATTGTCACGGTCTCTGATTCTAGACATGTCAAGCGTCAACCCCCAAAAAGCCTTCCATAGGCACGGTGACACTCGAGTACTATGAAGTAAACATAAGTGCATTCAAGTGCAATGTAAGTGTGTGCAAGTGCAGTGCAAGTGCACGCAAGTGCACGCAAGTGCAATGCAAGTGCAATGCGAGTGCATGCAAGTGCAGTGCGAGTGCATGAAAGTGCGCGCAAGTGCACGTGAGTGCACGCGAGTGCAGTGCAAGTGCACGCAAGTGCAGTGCAGTGCAAGTGCAGTGCATGTGACATAAATGTGACATAAATTAGAAGGTTATCGGAGACGAGTCAATTATTGTATAATTGCCAGCAGAATCCCCAGCTATAAGCATAATTTTTAATGTTACCCGATTTCTTAATCCGAATAGCGGAAGTTTTAGCAGGCAGACATTGTTTTGCTTGATGTAGTACCTCATCATTGTAGAGAGAATATTCAAACTTATTTTTGATTTATTTCGCCCCAAGGTGCCCAGAGAGAGTAAAAAACACTATTCGGGAGAATGGGTATACCACACAGACCGAAATATATAAGTTTTATGTTTTATTTTCCCATACTCCAAGGCAGAAGGTGTATTTACAACGAGTTCATTGGTTCTTGTGACGACAGATCACAAGTCCGTGACAACACATCCCTGGCAGTGAAATGTGCCAGAAAATGGCGCACAAACTGTCTGAAGCAAATTTTAGAATAAATAGTCTAACAGAGGTAATATTCAAAACTCATGCTAGAAGCCAAAATTGTTTATTTGCCTCAGACCTCAGTTGTACGAGCAAAACATGGCATGTTCTCCTCACTCGGCATGCACCGGCACCTTTGTCCCGAGGAAATAATTGTGACATATTCACACACTGTCACGCGCGATGCAAGTGCAGAGTTGCACTTGCATTGCACTTGCATGCACTTGCGTGCACTTGAGTGCACTTATTTTTCTATTTGCCCGGTTCGATGATACAAGTGCACTTGATATGTCACACATTTGGAATAACGCCTTAGACACTAAGTTTGACGTACAATGAGTGTGTAACCGAAGGTAGCGCGGTTTGATTATACTTGCGAAGTTGACACGCCGTAGTGAACTGTTCGTTAGCCATCTATTGACGCCATAAGTCACGGGGGAAATGGAAGTCGAAAAAACCGAATATAACAGTCGACAGCGCGTTTGAACAGAAAACACTCCGAAAGATCAGCAGAGTCATCCGCACCATGCAGAAATAAGTTAGAGGTTCCATTTAATTGGGTCGAACGGGAGCTACCTCGGTTGAATAGCCACAGTTGAATCACACACCAAGTTTCAACATACATGGTATAACCATTCGTAATGTATAGAAGGCACCGCTTGACCGGTGACCTCTCGCTTCTTCATAGAGAAATCTATAGCAACACACAGGAACAAAAAAACCTGGGGTATTAATTCAGCTTCAGCTCTATAAACAATATCAGAACTCGGAGCACAAGTTTCAATTGAAGCTTCCCCATCCAGGCTCAATCCAAGCCATCAGTTAGATGCCTAAGGATGTGTTTAGGACATCCATGGCTGGTACCATCATGATGACCGCGTCGCCACTTACCGCATCCGTTGAAAGCGGCTACTTTCCCATCATACCCATGATGAAATACCAATGAAATGGTTAACGTAAGGATGGTAACAGAGCTCAACAGAGCTGGACAAAGATGCTGCAGCAAATTAGGCCAAGTCCGATACAGACTCACCAGAAAAGTACTATCGGCTTGCCATGAGGGTGAGAACAAGTTAGCATGTTATATAATATTGTGTTATATTAGCACAATTGGAGTAGCCATGTACACAGAAAGATTCGGACCCGAACCTGCTTCTGGATCGGCTCCGGGAGCGCCGCTGCGTTCGCAGCTATCGCTTGTCTGCTACTGATCTCAGAGAAGCGAAGCAGGATGAGGACGCTAAGATACACACCCAAACTTGATGTACAACCCTCCACAGACATCTGCCTTCATGGCTATCGCGTCCGTCTGTGCAGCTGAAGATAGTGTAATGGACACCGACGTTGTTGTCGACTCCTTGGTGATACTATAAATCTTCTTGGGCCCACAAAATGCCCACTCAAAGGGGCGCTTGAGAACTTTGTGGTCATGTTTCTTGAGAAAATGGGAGGGTGGTTTGCAATATAAGTGCTTCGTCGCTCGACGTGGGGGTCAGAATGCTATGAGTGCACCCATCACAAATCGACGCCAGGTCCTCGGCAAAGGTCACAGGTTTGCGCCTCTGATGGGCACTGTAAAATGATCACAGAAAGGGGAATGAAATCATACGCACCCTATCCGATGATTCTGCTTGACTATTGTCAAGTCGCAAAGAACAACAAAATGAATTTGATTTCAACTCGTCAAAGGGATACATATACTGGCTATTATTGGCCAGCGCTTGAGTCGAGCTCGAGAGAGATTCGTGACAATAAATTCATCGCTTCCTCTCTAGACGTATCGGATGTAATCGAGATTGCGGGCGCCGGGTCCAGGAACGTCAAAATTGGGGGACTGGTCGGGGAGGAGCTCCAGGGTTTCCAGTCAACGGCGGAGAGGAGGCTAATAGGGTTTTTGGGAAGCGATGGGTTCCCCGTGTTTGCGAAATTGACTATGAAGCAGGTGAGCTTTCCTTGCGCTATCGAAAAATGGTCACAACAAGTACCTAGTCCATCTGTGCCAATGAAGTCGGGGTCTGTTCCAGTTCCATAAAACTCGGGAATATCAGTTCCGTGGGACGCTCCTAGAATGGGGATGGATTTTCCACGTTTGAATACTTGTGCGAGGTCAGCGAAAGACAATTGTTTCGCTACAATGAGCTTACAAAAGGCATAAGTAGACTGGGTCTTTGAAGCGGTCTGCAAGAAGAACCGACGGGGAGCTTGGAAGAACAGGTCACCTGAAACTGACGCCATGCGCTTGAACTCTGGCCTATCCATGGTTCTCAGGTTAGATAATCAAAGGGGACGGAGAAACACGATACGTGATTGCGTTGGCGGTCCCAGTATCGAATGGAGAACCCTATCAAACCAGTAATCCTATTTAGCATCAAGGGCGTCTAAAAGCAACTAACTCGTACCAAGGTGACATTTTCAGGATATGCTGCGGCGACCTCGGCCAACTGTTCCTGGGATACCAGACCTCGAAAATAGCTACGCACATTCTCAGCGTCTCATTGATATAAAGAAGAATTGGAATGTACAAACATGTTTTCCATATAAGACAAGAATTCTTCGTTGGTGCTTTAAACAGTTTTCCTTATTTGAGCTCATGCTACCCATGAAGTAGGAATACATACGTGATATTCGTGTTGGACAGTGAGAACAGTCTTTAAGAGGACGTCAGAAGGTTGGCCAAAGTCAAGCTTTCCTATGTGATAAATAACACTCACGTTCCTTCGTCGTCGCAATCCCCCGTAATGAAGGGGACCTAACAATATTAATAACCGTGTGGACGCTTCAAAAAAGTCAGAAAAGTAGAAGCCCATACCTTTGCGTATAACCCTTTTTGAATAGAAACTTGAGGATCTCTTTTGATAAAATCTCCATCCACTGTTGGTTGCCACGGGATTATCCGGCTTGCAAATGAAAATAGACTGTCAGATAAATTCATAGCATCCCCTAATACGTCGAACGGGACCGCTCTCAGGCATGCAATAGGGTCAGCACTCCCTGTACACCCGGTGTTAGCCAAAAGCTGTTCAAAGACAGGTTGTTTGGTGGTAATGTCCACGGTAGGAAGTGGGGAGCCAGATTCCTGTATAAGTTTGTGTGATGAAAACGGAAGCTGAATCGATGAAGGTCATGGAATATACCATTACTGCTCCGTGGAATAGCCCGGTAGGATTGCCGTCATTCACAACGATGTGGGCGCCTACTGAGATAGCACCCGCACTTTCTCCCCAACTATAAAATTCCAAAATAAGTAGGTCATCCATGGTATGGTGAAAGTAATCTTGAAAAAGTTACATCGTTACCCTATTAGGGTCGCCTCCGAAATGTCTTATGTGATCCTGGACCCATTTCATGGCAAAGCGTTCTAGAATATATGAGCGACAACGCATATAGATGTACACAAGTCAACTCACGATCTCTTAGCCCTGCATTTCCGATTCCAGCCTCCTTGACTTCTTTTCCAGCCAGCCAACCAAGGGCTACAGGTAAATTTGTGCCATTAGGCAAAGTAAAAAGAGTGTAACGAAAAGAAAATTCCGACCACTGAGGCGGTAATTCGCCGATACATATACAACCGGTTCGTCTAAGGCAATTGAACGCGAGACTACGGTATTTCCTGGATTAAGCGAGGTATCCCCAACTTGGAATCCACCTCATTGTGGGGTTTGACTTATACAGAATGGGTCGAATTTTGAGAGGAATACAACGAACCTCCATATATCCACTGATGTATCGAAGTTAGACGTAATGCCATAATATTCAAGATCGAAGACAAATACTCACGAATAAAACAGGAAGTGCCTTGCCGGAAGGAATCTTTGCAGGTTTCACCACGTTGATAAAAAGACCTGGGGTGATGCTAAGATTAACTGCCAAACAACAGATCCAAAATCAATAGCATACAATCCTCTGATACAGCAAGCGAGCTTGATGTTCCACTTGCAGACGGAGGAGTAACGGCAGGAGATGCAGAGATGTTTATCGATGGCTGCACTTGTTGGAAGCATGCAGAACCGAAAGTCGTTGCCTGGCGAACACCGTTGAACGGAATTGGAGGTTCGGGCGGTGCAAATCGAAGATTTCCAATCCTGCGAAAGCTCAATGATTAACTACAATACTTTTTATGAAAATCACCCTGTAAGATGCGTACGGGGGTGCTGCGAATGGCATGCCAAGGAACATCTCGAGCTCCCCCGCTACACTTCCTTGAAAGGAGCCATAGTTGAGTTTAACAATAGAGCTTGAGCCATCGATGAACGTTGTCGCTGTGACCCTTCCAAGATACGCGATTAGCAGAAGCAGCCATAGTCTAGTTGCGGAAACGAAGGAAGAAACCATTCTTACTGAGCAGTATGAACGTGGATTTGGAAGGCCTCTTTATAAGATAATTGAGCCCTGAGATCAGATTCATAAACCGACTGCGCACCTGTGAACCATTCGTCAACCAGCTATTGAACCCGTCAATCATCATGGGTAAATGGAAGAGTTGAAAAAACTGAATGTACCAGTCGACCCTGGCGTTTGAGCAGAGAACACTCGAAAAGATCAGTTGATTTATCCACACTTTGCGGAAATAAGTGAGAGGTTCCATTTAATTGGGTCAAACGTGAGCTTCTGCGGTTGAATGAGCCAAAGTCGAATCACACACCAAGTTTCAAAAATGTACCTGGTATGATCATTTGTGATGCATGGAAGGCGGCGCTTGCCCATTGGCTCGTTCAGAGCAAATTTGTTGGAAAACACAGCAAAAAATACTCGTAGTGCCCAGCTTCAGCTGGCTCTGTCTAAACTATCAGAAGTCATATTGAAACGTTCAATTGAAGCTCACCCGTCCAGATTCACCCCGAGCCACCACTTCGACGCTCAAGGATGTATTTTTATTTAGGACATCCGTGACTGGTACCATGGATGACCGCGTCGCCATTTACCGCGTCCGTTGGAAGCGGCTGCTTTCCCACCACACCCACGACAAAAAACGGATGAAGTGGTTAACGTAAGGAGGGTAAGCACATGATAGAGCTCGACGAAGATGCTGCACCTAAGCTTAGCCTTAGTCCAACTCTGACATTCTACAATCAGGTACCACTGACTTGTCGTGAGGTTGAGAACGAAGTTCTGTTATATCAGCGCAATTGGAGAAGCAATGTAAGCACTGAGATACTTAACTCGAGTTGAGATATAAATCGTTATAACATTTCAACAGGAACATGTCTTCCTGGTAGCAAAGACACCTGTTTCGAGAAGACCAGACTTGCAGGGTTATGCGAGTTAGTGCCCCTTTTTGCACTCGGTTCCTGATACACGCCGTGCCGACTGGCAGGTTCAATTAGAAGGCTCAAAAACAAATCATATTGCTCCAATGTAGCATTATTACATTCACGTATACTGTATAAGACTTGTGTTTGTCAGTCAACGCCACACACAGCAATATGCATACTTACCAGCAATATTGAGAAGCTACGGCCAATTTTTGGACCGATAAGCGATGGTAGTGAGATGGCCTTGGGGTATTTCATACTCATACAGCCCAAAGCCATCCCCGACTGCTGTCTTAACGAAATCAACGTAAAGGGGTGTTGATCCCATTCGTTGTCTCCACAGACGCAAGAATGGCTCACAGTAAGCCAGTGGAAATGGGATCAATCTCTTTTGTCTGGGGGACCTTTTTCTACGAGCACGCCTGTACAGACTACGATATGATATGATCAGGATGTGATTGAATCAGAAAGGTCTTTCAACTCACGCTTTGAGAAATCCGTGGTAACCCCCAAACTTTTTCCAAGCCACACGTTCAATTTCGTACTCCCGATAAAGATAAATAGGTGCCCAAACATTTTGCGGAATGTCTGGTGGCTGCCAAAACCTTACACTTCTGTGTCAAACAAGGAAAATAGAGTATGTACACAGATACATACCTTGTTTCTCTTTCAAGGCCGATCAAATCTTTCTCCTTCAACATATAACATTTCTCCACTTTCGTTTTGCTGATCTAGACAGAATGAAATCAGCCTAATTCATGAATAGGTAAGACGGTGTATTATTCGGTTTATCATTATTATTATATTCATTTAGACTAGTAAAATAAGGTGCTCACCTTTTGCGCAGTACACGTAACTCTTTGGATAGCTGGGAATTCTCTATCATCACAGCGCGCACGAGAACGATCCAAGGACATTTTCTCGGCATGATTGGACGATTGTACCACATCCTCTTTCTTGACTAGCCTGGGTTTTTTGTTCAGGGTACTCTGAGCGTAACGTTGACCAGATGAAGTATCGCTGAGTCTGGTGACTGTCGTCGTATTCCCATGCTGACCTGTCGCGAGTTCGCGGAAGTTGCGCGAGGTTTTGGGGACTGTGTCGTCGAATAGCTGGAACACGATGCGCCCGGATGGCTTGGAGTTGATGGCTACATCAAACTATACCCCCGTACACGAGTCGAAATTCGAAATTTATGTGCCATTGCGATATATATCGGTATTGGTCATGTAGTTTGAAAGCCGGAAACCAAGATGATTATTACGAAGAAATTCACTAGCTCGTCAGAATTAACATCTCACATACAGTAAATACTGAATACTCACGAAAACATTCGCCCTAGAGTTGAGCGACCCAGAAGGAGAAGCAGCCTTTACTTCGCCGTTTTCGCATACCTATCAAGATCACAGTTTGGTTGTGCTTCTTCGTTATAGAGGATTACTCACCAACTTACACTCTTCCTTCACTTGCTCAATTGAGTTCGAGTTCAACTCGTATTCGCGTTTCAACACCTTTGACGTCTTCCTCAAAATTTTAAAGGTAACGGGGATGAAGCGTTTTCAATTTTGATAGTGTTCATGTTCTGGCATATAACATGCGCTCAAGAGGATGAGGTTCCCAAAACATTGGACGATAATGAAAGAGGAAATTTTATAGGCGAAAATGGAGTAAAACAGAGACGAAAGACAGTCTGACTCGGACTTCGATATGAAATATTTCCAATTCCCACGACTCCGATCACTTAACCACTTTCATTGCCAAGTCCTTGACCATCTAATTACATGTTTTACCGGACAAATTATGTCGGGTATGGTGTAACGGCTAACATTGCCGCCTCTCATACAGATCGCGGCAGCTCGGGGTTCGATTCCCCGTACCCGAATTTTTCCAACCACAAAAAATTGAACTGTTTGTTGACACAGTTCTTTTAAGTCAGGACTCCAACATCGAATTAATGTCCTTTCTTTTATTTTATCAAGACATCGAGTCGACTTTCTCTTGCATCATTGTATTATATTATGGCGCCATTGAACTTCCCAAATCCGGGATTATTGTGTACGTCTCTCAATCAACATGCTATATAAGAGTGTTGACATCGCTTTGGTGCCTCTCATGTTTCAAAGAAATGAAGTTGGTATTCTGTGTGTGATTTCCTCATACCCTACTCTTCTCGTCAGATGCCACCGAAACGGTTCATTTCAGCAATAAACTTCTCGTGCACTCCACAAAGATTCCTATTCCTAGTCTATCCTAGATATACCACGATACGTACGACTTATCCCAGGTGAACAGGTCCAAGGAAGCAACCAGACAATCCTCGCGAAATGACACTACACTAAGTCGCGGGTCTCTTGGGACTCGCCTGAGATGAACAATGAAGAGAAAACGCGTCACTAGGTGTGTTGTAACACGACAATGGCACAGGCCACTCAACCCACGACCACACCAAGGAAGCCATTTCGAAATGCCACATGTGCGAGTTTTTTTATCGACTTCACTCAGAAGATAGTAACAATGCTGGGTTAGTTAGGGTTTGTTTGGAATTTGTGGAATCTCAAAGACCGGAATACAGCAGAGCCCCGATGAAGAAAGCAGATAAGGTCGGTATTGATTGTGTTGATCAAGAAATGGTGACTCATATTCAAGACAGAACATCCGCACGCGATCGCGCTCTCCAACCTGCTATTGAATGGACGCTTCCATTTCGCAGTTCAGGAAATATTGGCCAGTACACAAGGATACCTGCGCAAACAAACGACAGTTTGTGACACTGGGAGGAGTTGATGTCCCCCTCTCACAATCCATTATTCGTACACGGTACGATTGTTGAAGTGGCAATTTAACCACCCAGAGTGCTGATTCAGGTTTATAGCACTTGAAACCCGACACTGTGTTGGACGGGTTAACCGAGACGTCACCACTACCATAGAGAAGTTTCATTAGGATAGAACTGAACCATTGGTTTTCAAGCTGGTTAACCACGAATAGGCGAAGGAAGTTTTGTTGGTCTTAAACCATAACAATGAGAGTGTCGGAGAGTAAGTCTTTCAATCAAAAGTTTACTTCAAGATCATCTTCCAAAGAATGACCGTAGGACGCAACTCAAAGGTAGCGCAGTTCAGCCGGCGATGAGACCGATCCCCAAAACTTTCATATAAGGGACCCCTATTTGCGTTCCTGATGTATGCAGGCAGTACGACCGCAACGAGTGCTCAGAGGAAAGAGAACACGACCAACGATTTGACGCTTATCTGATTTAGTGAGTCGCTTTAGATATAAAGGTCCTTTCCGAACTCGACTCCATATTCCAGATACGAAGTTTGAATGAACATCGACTTCAAGAGAATTTATCCGTACTGAGGACAAGTTCGAGTTGTAAAATCATGGAGGACCGCCAGGGCGTCAATCTTCGATGTGAAAAATCCCTCAAGACCGAGTACCAAGTGAGGAGACATGTAGAGGACAAGGCGTTGGGGAGAGACAGAGTTGGCATTTTCAGTTTCTGACACGACTTTGGGAATCGATAATGCATTGATGAGAGTCCACAGTGGTCGTGTCTCCGAGAAGGTACACCAGGAGAAAGTGGATGGGAGGCCTTCAGGCGTCCGACGGAAGCATGATTACCTCCCGCGGTCCATGGGGACGGTCATCGCGCTCCATGTCGCCAGAGTAGATTTATACTTTTGTTATTTCCAGAAGCGCTGAGAAGAATGCGTGGGGGAGTATGGATGGTGGTCGAAGATGGTCGAGGAAAGAAAGCCACTTGTTGGTTTACTTTGCATACGGCACATCCCGGAAGCACCGACAACATGATCACGGCCCAGCTTGGGCAGGCAAAGCATGGACAAGTCACACCAACAACCATCACCAACATTCAATGCATCCGAGAGTGTGCATTGCAGCTTAAACAACACATGGGATTTTCCATTTCAACTTCTGTGGAGTGTATACCCCATTGATATCATCTCTTTTTCCGACAATCAACACACAACCCAGGGGTTGCACACAGGATGGGCAGCTTAATGTCGACATTGACCGATTCGAATGAAGACGAACAATCTGCGCAAGGTCGCCACTATACACCATTACCGGACGACGTCGATGTTGTACGCGGTTACCTTACGCTCTGGGTTCCCGTGGAGTTGGCCAACGTCATCATCGATGAGGCCCAGTACTGGCCCAAAGTCCACTTTGGTGTGAGACCACCAGACGACGTACCGACATGCGTATTTGAAACCGGGGGTCCCGAGTGCTCTTTGGTCACTCCAAAACTATCCGAGCTGATAGGGACGACAAAGTTTGTGAGAATCAAGAAAGTGGTGTTTAGGACCATCAGTCACGACCAAGGGTTCTGCAGCGAGAACAACTTCCCCAGTACGTCACAAAGTCATTCTTTAGTAGATTGCAGCGCTAATGAATGTTGTCTACGCAGGCAAATATCTCGGGTCCTGGACATGGTTTGAAGCGGGCATTATCCGTGAAGTCGAGAAGACTTCAGTTGGCGAACAACCTGGCACAGAAGAGGGTCTGATTCTTACGCGCGTCCGGGACTTCATGGATGCAATGGACGACACAGTTGGAGACGGTATGAAGATCGCTTTGGTCGCGAATCCTAGTCAAACAGATTCGAGCACTTGGCATCTACAACGGAACATACGTGCCTCCCGCGAAGATGCAATACACCAAATTGTGTGGTCTGATGAGGTCCCCGACTATGCAGAGGAGGACGAGATGAAGTTCATTGATTCGACTGGTGCTGGGAAAGGCATGGGATACGTTCGATGTTTGCAGCCCAGTGATAGGATTGTTGTAATCGCGAAGGCAAAGGTGAAGTAACTTGTTTTGTCTTCAGCCGACTCTGACCAATATTATTTTAGTTTGCAGCATGGGCGAACTATGTGAGACAGGTCGAGGTTGAAGTTTACTATTCTGATTGATGTATGGATCGCCTAATATCATGCCATTTTACACGAAATATCTCTGCAGCAGTTGGGAGAGTGGCCCCAGGATGATATTCACGCACAAACCTCATTTATGATCAGCCAGCTCAGATCATTTCGTCTTTCCGTGCACAATTGTGTGGAAGAGTATGTTCTTTTCTTTCCTTTCAACTTTCTGCACATGGCCGGCGTGGTTCTCACCTCCTCTTATATTTCTAATCAAATGCATGATAGGGAATACAGCAAAAAGTATGTTTATCCTGTTCCTCCCATACATTCATCTCTGAAAACGTTGATAGCAGGTAACAATCTGCTAACGCCACTTTATCTCTCGCTGTAAATAGAGATTTGCAGCCAAGCCCATTTCTATTTTGATAGTGTTACATCTTTAGAGCGATTACGACCATCAAGAGTACCAGTTTTACGGCCTCGTCGGCGCTACTTCCTATACTTACCACTTGGACATTTACTGACAGATTTGAAGCTTTGCTCTACAAGGTTCTAGGTGAATTCGTCTTCCTGGACAAGCTATTCAAGTCAACGCGATGTCGCTCAACGTGTAGCAACATACAAACCATTCACTTTCAGAGACAGGTCGCCTCATCAACCTCCTACATTCTACATTTTTGTGTTATGTTTTCCTTTCGGTCAATCGCTTTCCTCGAAGAACCCAAGGCCACCCTATCATTTGCAAATCATGCATTCTCGGTAACGTGGTTCATCCGGTTTCTGGGAACATTCATTAATCACTTGCCGTAGGCTACACTCAAGGCATTGGCCCATAAAGTCATCAGCGTCAATGAACTGATGAATGCAGAAGACAACTCGATAGATCAAGCGATTTGGATATTCAAACACGCGATGTTGTGGCACAGTAACCGGGTGTCCCAAGCTAACACTTACAATCACGCTGCGAGTAAGCTGCAACTTTGTTGTTTGGTAAATGACGTATTTTGACTGTTTGATCATTCGCAGGTACCTTTTTCTAGGAATATTCTTCACATTAGCCATGGTTCAATATCTCCTCGACTCGTTTACATGGTCTGACAATCGACTATCATTACCTGCAAATGTCACTTCTGTACTGCAACGGTGCATAATTAAACTACCTTCTCGATTATGAGCAGTCAGGTGCAGGGCAGGCGTTCTATCTAGTGTGATGTAACTTGTCAGGAAGCGTTGCTTATATTAGAGAGTTGGAATAAATTTATAACAAGGTACCAGCTTTAAACCATTTTTAACTGCTATATGCGACCCTTTCAACTTACCAGCCCATTTGTCCAGAACATAAGCCCCACAACATTCAGACGCGAGTTACGTTGTTAAAATTTGATACGTTTCAACGCTCTGTCCTCAAGGCTTACATCATTGTTGTACAATTTGCTTTAGGGCGCTGTGTTCTTTTTCCTTCGGCGACTGGGTCGGCCTTCTCACAGTATGTTTTCTTGCAGCTACACATTCTTGTCAGAAGCCCTATATGTAGCGCATATGCAGTTACTTGCTGAGCTGCGTTTCCAATTCGAGGTCGAAGGTGCGCAAAAAATAGCATTGTCAAACCGGGTATCCGCTGAGTGTCTTTTTAGGATCTAAATGTGGGTGCTGTCAATTCAAATACGCGCGGAAAATCAGTGTAATATACTGATTTGCCACCTGCAGATCTAATCGAGCTACTATTTAATAGGCATGTCTGTTTACGAAGAAAGGATCTTTGAGCTTGGTAGCGCCACCCGCAACACAGATCGCTTCGAGTTGTTGCTCTGCGCATGCTGTCATCGACTTATACAATGGCCACCAACCCGAATACCGAGCCTAAACCGTGCAGCCCCGCCTCGTCCTCTGTTCACAAATCCGACTTGGAGAAGGACAGCTTCAATGAGGTCGATCATGCAAAGATCCGAAGCGCAGTGAGGAAATTGGATTGGACTATCCTTCCTATGATGACCATGTTCTACCTACTGTCATTCCTGGTGGGTCGCAATTATTTTTGGCAATTACTATGTGCTAAATTCAGTTTAGGATCGTGCTAATATCGGTATGTGCTGCTAGGGGCCTTGGAGGTACCCAGATGTTCATATGCCATTATTTCAGGAAATGCAAGAGTTGCGGGTCTTCAAAAAGGTCTCAAAATGACTGACCGACAATACCAAATTTGCGTAACGGTTACATACGTGTACGCGTTTTCTCCCTTCATATGCGATGTCATTACCATGATTTAATGCTTCAAACAGGCCCTACATTATGGCCGAAGTCCCAGCTAACCTTCTATTGCGCAAAATCGGACCCAACATCGCGATGCCAGTTATTCTGACTCTTTGGGGCATCATCGTTATTTTCCAAGGCTTCGTATCGTCATTCCACGATCTCATCGCTGCACGATTCTTTTTGGGGCTTGTAGAAGGACCGATGTTCCCTGGTATTGTGCTTTACCTTTCTGGATTCTACACCCGTGCCGAACTATCGTATCGGTGAGTTTGACAAAAAAAATTACTCCTCGCAGTGTTCAAAGTATTCTTTTGACAGCATTGCATTCTTCTTCTCCGCTGCATCTGTAGGCACCCGTCTTATTGTTTACTGTACAGGGCCTGGCTAACTATGAAAGTAGCTTTCCAGTGCATTCTCTGGGCTTCTTGCAGCCGCCATCGACAACATGCAAGGCCTTGGAGGAAAACCTGCGTGGGCATGGATTTTTATCCTGGTATGAGGGTACCGACTCTTAGATGATTATCTTGCTGACCTAGCCCTATTTGACAGGAAGGTATCTTTAGCGTGCTGATGGGTGTTCTTGGATTCTTTATGGTTCCAGCGACACCCAGAGAGTCGCGATTCCTGTCTGACAATCAAAAAGAGTAAGTGCCTTTTTCCAAGCCAAGCCTATGGCACATTGAGCTAATCTCGCTATTTTGAAGCCTTGTCATGCGCCGCTTGGAGAAAGACAGACCGTTTGTCAACCCACTCGATGAATTCCGCATCAGACATGTTTTGAGCTCGTTGAAGTCTCCTCATGTCATTCTGATGTTCATCACTTTCTTTATGGGTGGAACGAACCTCTTCGGTCTTGCACTCTTCGCGCCGTCCATCATCAACCAGCTGGGCTTCAGCCCGAACCATTCGCAGCTTCTGAGTGTCGGTCCTTTCGCTAGTGCTTTTGTTGGTAAGCCTGGGACATCAGTGTGATACCTGTGTTGAGCTGATTGATTTTCAGTGACACTCGTTGTCGCGTACACGTCTGATCGCCTGAAGAGTCGAGCTATTCCATTATGCTCGGTTTGCCTTATCGGAATTGCTGGTTACGCTATGTATCTAGGTGGGTACGGTCTGCAGCCTTTCTACGTCTCACACTAACAGTCAAAAAGGAACCACCAACAAGCATGCTGCATATGGAGCCATATACCTCATGGCTAGTGGGATATACGGAACTGTACCTGTCATCGCTGCTTGGATATCCAACAACTCGGAACCGTACTATACAAGAGCGACCAGTATCGCTGTTGGTTTTATGGCTACTAGTATGGTAAGTTCACGAGCTCTGATGTTGCTTTTGGAAGCTAAAAGTCACAATTAGGGAGGCATTTTGAGTACTTGGAGATACCCAACCAGCGAAGGCCCTCGGTTCCATAAAACAACAGTCATGAATCTTATTTTGTGCGTCATTTGCATGCTGCTTCCCGTGTCTATGATCTGACTGTATATACGCAGCATGATCATGACGATTGTACTAGCTATCGTCAACGCCTCCATCCTATCCTGGAAAAACAAAAACAAGGAACGTACTCGCCAGGAGGTTCTGGCGCCTTATGCCACGGAAAGTGAACCGGATGGTGGTGTGCGCGCTTGGGTCGACCTTGGTGACCGCCATCCCGATTTCCGGTATACACTCTAAGATGTTTTTGATTTATATGTGATTTAATCTGTAAAACGATGGACTTGACGGTAGTGTAATACTACGGCTAATATGCGCTTTTTTACATCTCGAAGTCGTGAATGGCTTGTTGTAGCTGGATGAGTGAAGCTATTTGGACAGAAAATGATGACCCGGTTACGGATTGTATGATGTACTATTACACTCGGGCAGAGTTCGCGTGTCTGAATGTCATGAAAACGATGTCTTTTGCCCTCAACGCGCAATGTACTATGATTCAATAAAAACAAGATTATCATTCTATAAAATAAGGCACATAAAAACGTAAACTACGCGGCACAGTTGTTCAAAAAGTTCACGGCATTTCACTGCTACCCAGTGGCCTCTGTAGGCCACTGTATTTTAGCCCATCACAAAGGCGGCAAACGCGATATACATACTTAGGGGCCAGTCACGTCCATCACGTGGCTATATTAACCTGCTCGCGTGCCTTTCGAGGGCAAGCCCGTATCTTCGAGACTCTACCACCACCAAAAGCCAAAGCCACCAACACCCATATCCTCCCACAATCCACAATACCCTACCACATAAAATCAACACTCGTCGCCTCACATACATACAGATCAACGTAGAGAGAGAAGGACTTGCCACTGCGCAATCCGCAATCCGCAATCCGCAATCCGAGCTAACATCGATAGTTTGACCCCGATCTTCAATTATTTGATCGGTTTGCCGAGTTGTACTGGATATAGGTGATGGCGGACGCTGGAGAGTCTTCTGCTGGTGCTGCAAGCCAAGGGAGGGGGAGGGGGAGGGGTAAGTCTCGCGGTGGTCTTGGGAAGTACCTTCGCGCCCGCGGACGAGGGCGTGGCATGGGCCGCCCAGCACAATTTGGCACCCGTCTTTTGTTGGAGGGTGAAGGTGCGGAACAGTTAACGGAGGAAGAGCAAGCGGAACGCGCGCAAGAGTTGGCGCAGAAGTATAGTCGGCGCAGCCTTGGTACTAATGCTGATCGGTATAAAGAAGAGGAGGTCGAGCTGGATTCGGATGGTGCGTTGTCGATTTCCTTTTTTTCTTTTTGAAATCTTTGTTGATGTGGTTGGGATTGTGCAAGGCGAGCCTGTTGTCGAGCCAGAGGTCGATCTGAGTGCGTTCCTGGAGAAACAGAAGATATCAGACGATGCGGGGCCACTTCTGAGTGCCATAGAAAAGAAAGATTACGACGACGACGACGTCGATACATCGCTAGCGCACATCACTTCCAAACCAACATACACCGCTTCTCAAGCAGTATCGAAGAAGGGGAAAGTAGAGCAAATCGTTTGGGACGAAGAGCTCGATGAAATGAGTCGAGAGAAGAAGGCCGCCGAAGCGACGTGGGGTGAGTCGGTTGTTCTTCGCTCCTGCGAATTGTCGTGCTGAACCCAGCACGCCCGCCTAGACCTGAAAAACCGGTTTAGAGCAAAGTCATTCAAGCTACGAGCGAAGCCTGCTGTGCCATCGTCATCAACACGAACACGAAAGCAAGGTACGTTACATATAACTTACCATGGTTCTTCGATTTCATCTCCGTTTACTTTCGCCTGGTCGGATATCAGAATACCAGGAGGCACCTGCTTTGCCTTTACCAGAAGGCACCCAAGTGAAACCCAAAACGCAACTCGAAGAAATGGAAGAGTTCCTTGACGACCTGCTTCCGTGACCAGACATCTGTTTTGCAGTCAGCGAACGGTATATGAAGAGCTGAATGAACACGCACTGTTTTGCTATCTTGAAAGACTGATACGTCGTGCATGTGCTGTACTGCGGTGGGTCGATGCCTACAAACTGCTGCGTCAACTGGGAAGAACGTTTGAGTTTCTCGGAGACACCTACCGTGGGCCGTTCTCGCTTCAACTGTGCGATGTGTTCAAGGCTGTCACTGATAGAGAACACCACAGAAAACTGGGTATCTCGACCGTATAGCTACGCGCGGAGATCTAATCACGATGTTGAATGGCGACTTTGAAGCTACTGAACACGCACTCGAGCTCAAGCTCCTGAAAAGCAATGTCAGCGTGGTGTCCAATGATTGACGCTGGGAACTACACCATTGAAGAGCGGGATTCCGAAAGACATGCAGCTGTGTCAACTTGAATATAAGCAAGGTACGCTCGCTCCAGTCTTGTCCTGATGGTTCAAAAGCATGCGCATCAATAAGGCTCTTCTTCACTTTACTCAAAACGACTCACTCGTTGTCCTGGTTCATGGCCGAGATACTCAACTGACGACCTAAGCGTCCATTCTTGAAGCGAGCACGAGCCTTCAGTCGAACCATCGCACAGATACGAAAGATAAAAAAAAGAGGTCTTCTAGGACCTAATTGCATTGGGGTATCACTTGTATCCTAAATGCCTAACGCATTATACTGTGAGTGTGATATGAAATACATCTAACTGCTTAGAGATACACATCGAAGGACCGAGATGAAAGACTTGATGTTGTTTTACAATTGATTTGGGAGGACGAGAGAGAAATAAAAAAGTTGAATGAGTGTGGAGGGGTTGAGGAGAATGAGTCGAGGAGAATGAGTCGAGGAGAATGAGTTGATGAGAATGAGGTTGAGGAGAATGAACTGAAGAGAATGAGGGTGTGGATATGGTGGTCGTTCTTCGAGGTTTCTGTTTGGGAAAAAGTCGAAGGAACATTGTCGGGGGCAGGGAGTGAGAACGAAATGCTGATGGTGTTCACTGTGGAGGAAGGCAACAATGAGGGAACGTCAACAAAAGATGGGGGAACAATGGACCTACCACAGTGTGTAAAGGCTGACGAAGGTGAGCTATCCTCCGTTGAAATGTACCCAAGATCTATAGGAGAGAAGGGTAAAGTCAGTATGCTGTACTTCACAACAGAAGGTGGTAGAGAGACGCACTGGGTGGGTACGGTTAGGCCACGATACACCACGTAGCAGGGCGGTATCGTGAGTCTTCATCGACGGGGAGGGCGTCGATGCTAATCTCTTCCAATTCCTCAGAAGCGGAGAAATCAAGGAAGGTAAGGAACTGGTCCATGCTGATGAAGTTTGGAGATGGTTGCTAGCCTGTGAGGGCAAAGAAGTGTTGAAGCTTGAAGAACGAAGTTAATCGAGGTGGGGGTAACTCTGAAGAAAAGAATTAACGCCCTCCTTCCACGATAGGGGTCTTATATATGCGCCACTGAAAACCTAAGTAAACAATCGCAGTCTTCAACATATTGTTCGACGCATTTGGCGGTCCATGGGGCACCCGTGGGAGCGTTTCACGGCTGCGGGCAAGAAGCCGAACTTGTCATCTATTTTTAAGCCATTGTTCGACTAACAAGGTGAACAAAGTTTCCCCATCCGTACACATCGGTCCGCTTCGGTGCCTGTATCGGTCGGCGCCGTTCCTGTAGACCCGCCTCGACCGCCCTTGTGATATTGGACTTCACGTAACGTCCACTCCACCTGCAAAGTGACCACCTGCTCGTCTGAGCCGAAAGGTTGGATTTTTTCACCTTGTGTCAGGTAGCTGTGCATGTGCATACTGGATCGGAAGATTCTCCGGGAGATTCTCCGTAATTTACAGGTATTTCCTGTGATGTTTGGTATACATGTTTGACAGTGTTTATTTCTGGGCGCTTGGTGCATTTACATTTTTTTGTTTGGTTTCTGCTGGATTATATCTAAAGAAGAGATCTAGGGTACCTTGTGTCTAGATCTGGCATTGACATAGGGGGAGAAAGGCGAACTCTGGCACCCGGAATATCTCGAATTGCTGTACACCTACTGCACACAAATACGAATTAGGAAGGAATAAACATCGGCAATCCCAAACGCTGCATATAGACTGCAGACACAGCAATAAAATACTAGGGTATGTAAATCAGCGTCCAAAAACTGATAAAGGTACCCGACTCAAAATGGGGTACCTAAAGATTTTCCAGAAAGAAGTACATGTATAATATTCGGGTTCTGCATTCCATGTTTACCGGGGTGGCACAAAGATCCAGTTCGCAGACAGATCCGAGGCGCATACGGTGGAAAATTCTGAAATGGAACCCGCAGCCTTTCGTTTTGTTCTGTTATGTTACTGACTCATATTTTCATCAAGATTTCGAATATTGGACGGTGGAGCATTATTGTAAAGGCAATGTACCTTGAGGTTCTAATGGCTCTGATACCCGGAGCAAGAAGTCAGAGCAGGGAATCCTAACAGCTTCCGGGATACGCTCCAACTGACTCATAATATCGGAAAAGGGTATGGGTCACCATATCCCGAAACGTAAGTTTGAAAAATTCTAACAAATTCGATCATAAGAACTTCCATGAAAAAAAAAAAAAAAAAAAACATCTCTTCGGTGGTATTTTCTTTACTAATGAACTTTATCTTACCCTATGCCCGGCAGAAAACTCTGGGCGATAAAATTAAACAGGAACGAAATGGAAGCGGATGTTCCACCGGACAATGCGGTACATCCAAAGTTCAAGTTGTGCGCACCAGCGCTTGGGAAATGTAATTATCCAAAATCATCCAGGCGGACATGGGGAAGCATTCTAGAGATGTATGTCCACATGTATACTCCCGATGACCGAGGGTGCCAATTTGTACGGAATGCCAGCGCTTCAAGGGGAGTGTCCCCAGTTCCCATTTTGAGCACGTTAGCCCACAAGACACAAGAATGCCCATTGCCCCAGATATTATCTAACATCTTATCTTCCCCGCAGGCATCGGTACCTGATGGATCGGCGAGATGTTCACTTGTTTAAATTGCTAGAATTCTAAGAGACCGAATAATCTTTTATTTGCCGACTGTCGAATATTTTTTTAATGTTCAAAAACATCATACCAAAGTTTAAAGTAACGGTCCACAGTTTGGTTAAGAGCTGAAAATACATTTATTCCAATATATAATACAACAGGGTTAATAATCGATTTTGTGATAGCATTTGGGGTTAGCAAACGGATGATAGGAGAGAACAAAGCAGTACTCTAGGTACACATAGATAGCATTAACAAACCAAGACAATAAAGAAAGAAAACTTTTAACGAAAAGCATCAGCGATGCACTGGCCAATGAGGGTCGTGAGGTGTCGCAGAAGACGACGGAGAGACGTCAGTCGTGATGGTATAGCTATAACATGATGAAGGCGGTGGGTAGACGTAGGCAGGAGCTGGTGTTGAGGGTGTAGGCTGATCGGCGAACTTCTCGATGTCGATATCGACGCGGACGGTCGCGTCCGTGGACGAGGCGACGCTGAACGTCGTCGAAGCTTTCCCGGATAGGTTTTGGCTGTTTTTACCAAGGAAAACGGGGTCGGAGATGGAGACGTTCTTCGAGTCAGCGGCCTTCCTCCAACTGAAGAAAGTAGGCAGTGAGCGGGGGATCGTTCGCCGTATAAAACGATATCACACTGACCTCGGCAACGAAACGATCTCTGATTTCTTCGTATTAGATGGCGTCCATCCCAGAGGCTTGACGCTCTTCCAGAACGCGAGCTTGTAATTTCGCTGGGCCTCTCCAGCAAATCCAAACAGCCCAAAGAAGATAAACGCGGACGCGACAAACAACCAGCGCGTAAGCTCCACGCTGACCTGGTACGACGGACTGGTCCTCCAGAATTCAGCAGGGACTTGAATGACGTGGGAGAAGTTGAAGTGCGTGTCCTCCCAGGATATCCAGGGCGCAAGGCCGACGCCCTGTGTGCCGAAGACGACACTGAAGATCCCCAGTGGGACTGTCAGCGCCATGTCGGTCACGGCGAGCATCATGAGGCGAACGTAGCGACCGATGCTGAGGGAGGAATTTGTTGATACGAGTTGAGCAAATTGAAGGCGACGCATCCAAAAAGCGCGGAAGGTGAGAGCTAGAAGGGACAATTTAGGATTGAGTGTAAGAGAGATAAAGGCGAAGACGGGCGTACCAGAATACACAAAAGAGATTGCGCCGAGAAGGATCGGCCACATGAAAACGAGAAAGTATGCCGGTAGCGTGTTGTATATCGCAGGCTGGCAGCCGATGTCTTCAAGAATATCATAACGGTGAGGTTGCACAACATAGTCTGGCAAAAGAGTGTTAGAAACGGGTAGGTCAAGTTGATTGAAGTAGAACATACGCAGAGCCATTACTAGAACTGGTATACCGACGGCAATTAATAGGTCAATTATAAGAGCGCGACGTTTCTGAAAGAAATTGGTGAGATGGGAAGAACAAAGGGTTAAGAGAGAGGACTGACATCGGCTCGTGTGATGGAGGTGTTTTGAGTCGTTGCGATGCTATACAGTCGACGGCTTATACATAGGGAAGACGCTGTGATTCCAACTCCCGCTCCGAGTAAAAATTTCGTAGCTATAATGAAACATTTTAATGCAGTGAAGACGAAAGTAGTACCGAGAAGACATACAGATATCACACCACACAGGTAAATTATCGTCAATGTTCCCCGACCAGATGAGGCTGTTGATGAATTCAACCAGACATGATAACGACGTCCAAATCATAAAGGCGCAGGTTCCAGAGTTCCAAGCTTGAAGATGCCATGGCAGAGGAATGAGAGCGACAACGAAGCCGAGGAACGACAGGACTGGAAAGAGAGGGTACGTAGGATCATGAGATGCGTGCATTGTGAAACGCGACAAAAATGCGTTCAAGTCCGGAGAGGAGGAAAGAGAGACGCTGGGACGCGGAATTGAAAGACGCCAAAATCCCTGCCATCGTGGTATATGAGATTACGCGTGAATGAAGGAACAAAGGACTTTGGGACACTGAACAAGCGGAGTTTGTTGGAGGTTTTGCAGCAAGGCTAAACTCCTTCGAGGGAACAAAAAGTCACACTCATTGTGACCATTGTGTCACCTGAAAGCATTGTGAGGGGTGATGGTAAACTTGGATTTACAATCTCCGCTTCATTTTTGCGGCATTGTGGTACGATTAGCAATTATACAATCAACCAAGGCCCGTCCAGAGGGATTTGTCTGTCAAGGTATTATACAAGTCTGTCATTGAATTAATTCGTTATTGATAGGTATATAGTATAAAATGTCAGAGTCCCCCTATCGGTATCCCATTCCCTAACTTGAACCTAGGATTCCCACGTTTAGAATTTCCAAAGTATTGTCCATTCGTTAAGTTTCCCGAGATCTTGCATTAAAAATTTAAGTCTGCAAAATTTGCGTATGGTATGCTACAGATTATGAGGCGACTAAGAATCACTAAGAATCTTAACCAAACGACGTGAAGAAAAACATAATTTTATTCAAAGTCACAATCAGAATGTCATCCCGATATAGAAATAGCTGCCAAGGGGGATTCAACTTTAAGGTTTCGGGGGATATTTCCAAGAGCGGTAGAGAATCCTAAGAAAAAAATCTATCCCCATTTGTCGAACAAAAAGTGTCAATGTCATTTACCAAATGCGGGGATGCACAAAAGCATAAAACGAGCAAGACATGCATTTCCGCCCACCCTATCTTTTGCACCAACTCCTTCGCTCTTACTCACACTCGCGCTTCAACGCATTGCGATACTTTTGAACCTATACCATCTCGCGACAAATATTGCACCAATGGACTCCTTTGAATCCATGTTGGACCTCATCCAATTTGATGAACCTCAAGCTACTAGAGACGCTTCAGGAGAGTCACTAAACTCTTGTGATGATGCCGATGCCTGTCTTTCCGACTCTGAAAGATATAACTCTGGCATTATAACGGCGTTTTGCACTATTGCATAAAGTAGGTAAACTTCCATTCTATGCTTGATTTGAGCACACTTACAATTTGACGACGGCAGAACCAACCACCTCAGATTCCTTCAGGTCAACCCTCCTCAGAACCACACTATCCACCTTCGCCGCACCGTGATACCCCATTTCATACTTTCTGTGTGATTTCGCCACTCCCGCCTTAAGATTACGGAGCGGCCGATTATCAACATGACCCCACGTTCCTTCCAGCTTCGTTTCCCTTGTATCCTTATCAATATATGAATATCTTCTGATTGTACCATCTACATACATGCATTATGATCGTTCATTCCTTTCTATCGGTTTTTTCATATCCCTTTGTCGTTATATCATTTCGTCCTTCCAGCCTTTTGTGAAAAATAGCAATACTTAGCCAAACATTTCGATCACTTTGCATTACTCGCTTCAGTCTTGTAGCGCTTGTAGTTTAAGATACCAATTCATTTATCTTAACTTGAACGCGAGGCTGAAAGCATCAAAACTCAAAGACAATATAATCAATGGCGAAGACCTAGAGCATTGGCCGATAGAGGTAATTGCAGTTGTTAAATTGCAATGAAGTAAACATGTTCAAGGTCACCTCTAAATTATAGTATCAGATGGCGTCTCACGTATATTGACCGATTCTGACGTCGATGTGGACATTAGATGTGTCCTATTGGCTGTTTGGGGAGGCGTTCAACTCCGCTTCACTGACCTCATTTCTGGGCCCTAATATTTTAAACTCCGATTGTTCCCATTGTTCGTCTCGCCCCTCAATGCTCTCAATAGGCCTTTGTCTGTTTGTTCAGCAAATATACCCGAATTCTCATCCAAAATGTTTATCAGGCAAAGTAGCTCTGATTTCGAGTTGTCATCTCCTCCCCACAAGCAATGCACCTTGAACTGCCCATCGCTTCCTTCATAGCAGCAGCACTCAGCGTTGCCCCTCTTCCATGGCACTGGCGGTCAGGCACGGTTCCGACGATATCAATTGCACTCTGGCTTTTTGTATGCAATCTCATTAACGGGGTAGACACGATCATTTGGGCGGGAAATGTTGATATAGTCGCTGTTGTATGGTGTGATATCAGTAAGTCTGAATCTATTCCCTCACCATATGTCAGTTCTCTAACGCGGTACATAGGCACCAAGATCAACATGGGTGCGAACCTTGCTCTTCCTGTTTCCATTTTCTGCTTGTGTCTACACCTGGAACGCGTTTCATCCATTCGCCAAATCTCAACCGATTATGCTCAAAGACGAAAAAGGCTTTATTTCGACCTCTTGATGTGTTTCGGTCTGCCCATGGTTTATATGGCTACCCGTGCGTACCTTACAACCCTTCTACGCAAGCTCTCTCTTATTTATGACCTAGATTACGTTGTACAAGGCCACCGATTTGACATTATAGAGGACTTCGGGTGTCGAGCAGCAACTTACGTCTCTGTTGCTTCAATTTTCTTAATTTGGGTACCTCCACTATCTTTCTCCCTAGGAGCATTTATTCTATCAGGTATGTCCTTGTCCTAAGTTACAATACTATCTACATATACGACAACTTGTAGGCATTGCCTTTCGTAATTTCTGGAATCGTCGCATTACTTTCGCAAGGCATCTACAAACCTCATCCGTACTCACACCCTCGCGGTACTTTCGACTTATGGCTATGTCTCTCGTACAAATGTTCTGGGGTGCGGGCGTGATAGCGCTCACGATGTGGTTTACCATGAGAGCTGGCCTTCGACCGTGGATTAGTTGGGAAGACGTTCATTCAAACTTCTCTCGAATCGCGGTGTTCCCCACCATCTTTATCCCAAAGCAGGCCCTCTTTTACACGTACATGCTTTGGTGGACCGTTCCGATATCAACCTTTATATTCTTCGCTTTCTTCTCTTTCGGACAAGATGCAATAAAAGAATATCGGGCCTGCTATCAATGGATTAAGTCCGCAATTCTGGGAAAATTCCCTTCTCTGCTCAAGCAAAAGGTCTCAGACAGCCTACCGTCCCAGTATGTTCCATATCGCAAATATCTGTACTCAGCAATCTGACTTATCTATTCAGCTCATTGGATATCCCCGATTTTAAAATGGCGACCATCAGCAAACCCGACGTTCAATCCCAATTCTCGACATCGCAAATCACACTTATATGTCCACTGACCCCTTCATCTCATAATTCCTATCCTTGGAAGCCGCCTCCAACGTCAGCCACGGGATCCCCATTCTCAGACAAAACTTTTACAACGGACATGTCGTCTACATATTCACAGTCTGTTCACACTCAATGCTCGACTATTTTTTCGGATAACAATGGGCATTGATTTAATTCTCTTGATTACATGTATAGCATCTTCGTTCCGATTCATCCTGTGTTCTGTAATTCTGTTTACCGTAATGTGACATATTAAATTCGACCTGAGCCCATCGACTCAGCGTTCTATTCATACAATCTGACTTGAATTTCTGCGTAACCGAGCTACATAGGGAATGCTCCTATTTTGAGTTTATTTCAAGCTATGCCACGATCCTGCAGCAAAGCATCGACACCTTCCAGTTTGAGAAGGACATAGCTCTAGGAATGCTGTTGATATGGTGGTATCTTAGTGGTATCGATGTTAGTTTCCACAACATTTTCGTAAATACTCATCGGTAATTTTGCTAGTTTGCGTGATTTGGCCGTCTTCCGCGTAGCTGTCTCGACTGCCCAACCTTGGGTCCTGAAGGCTGAGTGCCGGAATTTGCCTTTGGCTTAGTAATAGTAGGACAGCAAAACAAGTAAGTGACAAGTGCCAAATAACTGTCACACTTAGTCACTAAACTGGTATTTTCAGTGTGTACAAACAAATATAGTTTGCAGTAAATCTTTTGCCGCGAACAAAATTCCTATTAATCCCGTATCTATGTCACAAAAGTACATTACTGCACAGTTCCCTCGGCAAAGCCTTGGCTTAAGTTTTGGTTGGAATGATGTCGGCTAAAATAGACCATTCTTTCCGGAATCTAAGGGCTTCGACTTAGAATATGGAATTCTCACGCCATTCATATCCCCGAGTTGTTAACAATGGGACAATGCCAATAAGAAAACAATTTCAAGCTTAAAAGCATGCGCAGTTCGCCCCTAGGCTCAAAACCCTTCTTGCTTTCTACCACTCGACCACCTCTGGAAACACCTGCACCACTGTCCCACTCAATAATGCATACTTATCCCTCACCATCAATCCCCATCGATTCGACTGACTCCCTGGCGTCATCAGACACCTTCGAAGAGCTTGTGCTTATGTTAAGCGGCCCTCCCGCTGATGTCGAGCCAATGTTAACAGACGATGAACGTAATCGGTCTGCTGGAACCACCTATTTCTGTATCATTTCTTAACAACATAAGGTACATCCTTACTTTCGTCATCTGCTATAGGACGAGATGCTAACTCTCTGTAAGATCTGATATCTCTGCTTGTTACATCAATCCTCATGCCGGTCAATGAAAACGACTATCGTATGATTTTCAATAATTTTATGCATTAAAGGTTGAAGATTCTAATCGATTCCTTAGATTATGCCTTTTGTTATATATTATGCTATTGTATGCATTTGCTAGCGTAGTGCTACTATTCGACGAATTCATTCCATTTCTACTGCAATTTCTCGTTATTTCCGTTCGCTTGAGATTACTTGAGATCCATACCATGTCTTCGGCACAATGACTCGATAATGGCCGACGTTGATGCATAGGAGAGCAGAGGAATTGATGTAAAATAATTTTAAAGCACCTCTATACACATACCCAGGTTTGGGCAGATCTGAGGCCCAGAAGTTGTTATTTCATTCACATTGTCCATTTCTCGCGGAGGGCACAGAAGGCGTGCAATCCGAATATAAGTGCCCTGCAGGGTGGAAAAGCTATCCGATTGAGAGGCGCCCTTAGTGCATTGTCCAGTTTCACAGATTTCAGACGCAATTATCAAAGAATTGAGAGTTGAAAGCAGGGTCATAGGCGGACATGCCCATATGTGGAGATTCGGGGCCTCAGTTTAAGATAGCGACTGTAATATGTGCTAAAGGGTGTGCATAACCCATGGACAGTCGAAGTGTTGAGAATGTGCAAGTATGAATGGAAGACGCATGATTGTTTTACTCTTTCCGCCATGGAGTCCACGTTGATCGTTCTGACAGGTTGCATTCAGACTGATATTAGCATTTATGATTTTCGCTTTTCACTGTTTTAAGGCTGTTTTCAGGAACAATCTACCAGGTCTGAAAAGACCCGGAGCCGAAGCGATGCCTGGCAGAATCTGAGTTTTTTTCTTACAATTTTCTCTCCTTTTTCTCTCTCCTTCAGGTCTTAGTCTTGGATTTGTACATTAAAGCTATGTCTCGGACGCACGTTACCGCAAATTTTTCAGATACTTTTTACAGATTACAAGCATTTTAATAAAAAACCACGATAGGAATTTGGATCAGTGAGGATTGTCATTGCTCGTTTGTGATCATCTTCTTCACGTTTCTGTTTTAATGATCTTCTCCAGTACTTCCTGTTCCTGAGTCTGACACTCGTCAGGTCTCACCTGTCATGTTTTCTCGAAGCTCTTCTTGTAGATTCAATATACAGGTACACCTATATAATACTTCATGCCTCGTTTTCTTCCCTCTCCTTCTCGGCTCGCCCTCAAACTCGTTCAGCTTCACTCGTCCTTTCTCCTCGCTCCACTTTTCAAATTTCGACCCCACCCTCCTCTCCCTTTTCTCCTTTTTCCCAGTGTTTGGTACTGCCACCGTTGGTTCTCGTTTGGGATTTCCAAGTGGTTCAATCCAAGCGCTCAGGGCCTTTGGCGGCCATTCAATCTCCTCGCTTTTCGTTTCTTCACGACCCGCGCGTTTGCGTGTTTCGTTTCGTTCTCGGTCACTTCTCGTGACTATGCTTCGGTCGCTCCCGACCACCCGCCCAAGCCCTACGCACCCACGGAATATACGTGACCTGCGGATATTCTGTTCTTCTTTTATACTTCACCTAACTCTTTCAATCTCAAAGAGCAAACTATCCGAGCACAGTTTACAAACGTTTATAAATGTTTGTAAACAGTAAGCTCGAGGGTAGCTACAAGGGGCAGGCGTTCAACAGCGTTCAACGCATCACTTGTCCTAATGCGGCCCATTTGCCAAGGAATATAATAGTCGGCACTTAATTGGTACAAAAATGGTACCAAAACAAGAGTGCAAATGAGTTATTAGTTTGGTGTAAAGAATAAAAAATGAATCATTTGATGTAATACGCACCCATCATTGTCCAAAAAAGAGATATACTTTAGCACAAAAATATGTTACCGTTTGAACCGTTTATAAATGTTTGTAAACTGTTTAGCAAGGCTCGTAAACTAAACGAAATGATATATACCGTTTACAAACGATAAACAAATGAAACGGTTGGAGCCTTAGAGCGAACTATATCTTATCTTATCCGTAAATGATTCTGCACTCATCATTGAACTTGACTTACTTAAAATTTGACGTTTATACTAACAAAGCTGGCGATCAATGTTACATGAAGGAAGAAACGATGCATCTGTAGCAAGATTGCCATACTATGTATTGCAAACGACATTACCCTTAGACGGAAAATCCAAATATGTACAACGATAATTTCTTCAAAAAATGATGAATACTGAGATATAATTATAAGCAATACATTTCGAGCTACTTCGCGGACTGATTAAACGCCGGGTCATGAATCGGAGTTCCAAATTTCTCGAAGTCGAACTTGGAGGGAGGAGTGCAAGGAGATGGTTGAAGTGTAGCTGAGTATTTTGTTGACGTAGATGAGTAACATGAGTCACTTCGTGCTATTGTTGAATCTAATGGGCATTGTCGGGAGGATACAGAAGTTTCTGCTGTGCGTCTTAACGGCAGTATGTACCTTTTTTTGCTAGAAAGCCAGACAACAATCAGCGACTTTAGCGTGTATGAAAGAATATAAACCTCACTCGATAGCAGCTTTATCTCCAGGAGCATGTACGCCAATGGCAGTGACAACACTGCAATAAAAGCTGCGGTAGTTTTTCAGAGCTTCCTCTGCAAAGCCAAAAAATGCGAAGAACATGAAAGCACAAAAGACGAGCAACCATCTATTGAGCTCCAAAATAATGATGGCTTTGCGACTCATCCGCCATATTACTGCAGGATAAATGTTGGGAGTGTACCAGTCATAATGAATATCTGACCAGCTTTTCCAAGGGTAAATCGGTGCAGAGGTGGCGTTCAGATAAACTCCGTAGCTCGATATTGGAATAGTAACAAGAATCTCTGTCGTTGCAAGGCACATGAGTCGAAAATAACGATTGACCGTGAGAGAGGTATTAGAAGCCACGATGTGGTTGAACTGGGCTCTGCGCAGCAAGAATGCCCTCAGAGTCAATGCTAAGGAATATGCAGAAGGATCATTAGTTCAAGGGAAATCGACATAATTATAGAAAGAGGATTATACGTACTGCAGTAAACAGCAGAAATAAGGCTTATAACATTAGGCCATATAAATGATAAAGGGTAGGCAGCGGGGGTGTTGACTGTGGTAGGGAGACATCCTATATCTTCCCATATATCATATCGATGGCCCTGGACGATGAACTCTATAGATACAGGTCAGAAAAAAACAGTAAATGATAGACATTAGTGTCGTACGGAGGGCCATCTGCAGTGCTGGTATTCCAAGTCCAATCGCTAGGTCGATGAAAACAGCTCTTCTCCTCTATGATAGGAAGCGTGTTATACCAAATAACGAAATTCATTAAGTAACTAACCTGAGAGTATGTGATCGTGGCAGTCTGACAGCTTGCAATTTTGTATAGCCGTCGATTTATACATAACGAAGCGGCTGGTATAGCAACAGATATTCCTACTGTGAGACGAGTAGCTGGAAAGATGAATTGTAGGTGTTCGAACAAGAGACGACATTGAAAGTGCGTACATATGTCACACCATAGAGGTGCTTTGTCGAGCGCATTACCATGCCAGATGATCGAGTTGACAAACTGGTTAAGGCATGCAATTGCTGTCCATATCATGAAAAGACACGTCCCAGCGTTCAGAGCTTGTAGATGCCATGGCAGTGGGATGAGGACCAGGAGGCATCCGATGAAAGCACAGGTGGTGAAGATCGGGTATGTTGGGTCCATATGAGAGTCAGTAACGTACTGTGGGGTTAAGAAAAAGGCATATGCCCTCTATGAAGAGCTCTTTGTATCATTGGAATGTCGGATTGGCTCTCAGGGTAAACAATGTAGATTTGAACAATGGGCATTTGGAAACGATGATGAAAATGTTACGTAATCTGGTATCTTCCACATCATCTCGAACACTCGTGACTCCCGCGGGTTCGAACAGCTGTATAACACTATATTGTGGCAGCAATGGCTGCAATCATTTACTCGAAAATGCGGCTTCGTCGCAATACTTGTGTCTACTACTGTGTACTAGATTATATGAAATAATTATGTTATTCCAGAATACCTGCCCATGGCAGGTAATACTTATATTACCACAAAAATTATCGAGGTCACAGATACGTGACTTAAGAACAATGAGCCTGAATACATTGTTATATTTGGTTATATTTCAACGCCAAACCTTAAAAAATATATTGAATGCATTATTGTACGTAACGCGGGTGTTTATTGGATGACGATAGCCGACCGCCCATGGTGGACCATTGACGGAAATCGGTCTGGACTTCAGAATCTAAATCCCCAAGGAATGCTCTGCAAGGGTGAACGTAAACCTCCATAGATCGGAAACTGGGAGGGACCGATATGTATTATCTTGGTATTATAATCGAGTCAGAAGAACAAATCTAATACAATGCTGATTGTTCCCAGATTGTTCTCCAAATTTATCCATCAATGAGAACTCCCACGGTCAACTTATTAAAAGTAAAAGTTCAGGGGACATTTCCGTAACGAAGAATCTCTGCACTTTACCTCTCCGTTCTTCTGAGCGACCTTTGCCTTCTCCTCCCAGAGATACCTCATACTCTTCGTTATCAAGCGACATCCTTTATACTACCCGCTACAATGGACTCATTCACAAACTTCACCTTCGAGTTTCTTGAGACCGGCGCCGGTCATCAAGACCAGAACGACTCTGCGTCGGTGTCCCGCCCATCCTTCTTAGACTCAGATGAAAGAGCTGAGCCTGATGACTGCATGGAGGATCTAGTGAACTCTGACACTCGTGTTGGCTTTGCTGGATTCTGCGTCATTGCCTAAGTCGTCTACCAAGGCAAGGTCGCCTTTGCCTGCGATACCTCCCATCATCTCGTGAGTTTCTGTGTTTATTTCCTCTAAGATTATGGGCTCATAATGTTCCATTCTATCGTTTCTAGAACCGGTGGTTTCGCTCGTATTTATCATTCAGTTATTCGCTGGCATTAGCTCGCATACTCCCCTCCCTCCCTCTGTCTACACATTCCGACCTTTCCTCCCCTCACTCGTTACCGCTACTCTCTACTTTCCACACATCTCATTGCGCCTGTCACCATCATTCGCCCTCAGTCAAATGTCCTCTCTCAAGTTCATTTACCAACGACATCGGCCATTCCTCTCTGCGCAACATATCATCCATCATCTTCTGCCCTTCTCACGCGGACGACTTCTACACTCATTTACACGCGATGCCGAGCCTACCAGGCGTTATAAAACGTCTGTTCTCACCAAGCTATCAGTAACGCATTATCTTTCTGCATCGCTTTATATTCAACTAGCGTCCCTTCATCCAACACACTCAACTTCGCTCATTTCGTACATCCTCTCAGTTTCTCTCATCTTTTTTTTTTCGTCTTCTATCATCATACCAGACTTATATCAATACCAATATCCAACACATCGATACCGCATTACCCACAGAATCTTATGTACAGTAGTGTATATATCACCTGTAACACAACTTTATGAAATTGATCTGGAATCATTTACTTCTGTCGCACCTCAGAGTGAGGTTATCCAATTATCCAGCAGTCTTTTCTCCAGGGTAACACTTTCTTAGAAAACTGTAACTCGGGAATGATAGTCAGTGTTGCCAGAGTTGAAGACAACTTTGTGATCAATTTGACGGTGACATTCGTAGATATTTATATTTAACAGATGATAATACCAGGCTAGAGCGTTCATAAAGCTCAAAAACATCATGGTAAATTTTTTTCAAGCTAAAGCTGCAGACACTGAAGGAGATTCATGCGTTTCTCGATCGTTGGACGTTGAAGAACGTTGAAGGGATAAAGATGAAGTTAGGCTTGGTCCATATCGTGAACCAACTGAAATTCCCACCACGTGATAAAGCAAATAGCCTGCGGCGCGTACTTGGCGCGTCCGTTTGCGATCGGATTATGTTCTGTTTATGGAATTAAACTTACCTAGTAGGAATGTTATTAAAGCTGGGATAAATCCCAGGATTCAGCCGTGTTAGGAAAGCTCATATGTAATCCTGGTGCATCTCGCTTGGACCTTGCACGGGCCTACTCTCTGCTCAATTAGATAGCTGTGGTCATTTCTTACTTTGGAAAAACGACGATAATAAAACTATGGCCTCAAATATAATGAAATACTCATTACAATAGTCAAAAATTAGCTTGGAAACAGTGTATCGGGTTCGATTGCGCGACGACAGGACAATTATAATAGCTCGGCAAATCAATTTAAAAGCAGTAATTGTACTCATGAACTTCATAAAGTGGTGTTGTTTTTCTTCACAGACTCAATATACCCACAACCTTACATTCAAATAAATTCGAACATCTACGAATTCTCCAACATGGATACATTCACTTCCTTCTCACCCTCTGATATATCCCCCCAATTCTCAACCAATCATGAGGAAGAGGGGCAGGCTTTTGCCGACTACGAGGTCCGAATAAAAGCTAGTGGAGGTGGACCAACATGGTTTTGTGTAATCGCCTAGTCGATTACTATGTCATACTCTGGAACTCTTTCACAGGGTGAGAGCTGCCTCGAGTTAAGGATGAAATACTTTGATGCTGACGATTTATTCATCGAATAGAGCATAATAGAATATTTCGTCTCTATTTACTTCAGCATTCAAGAAAACCCTGTAACTTAACAACTGTCAACCTCCACATGAGACCGTGTTGTCTTTCGTTCATTCCAGTCAGTAGGATCCCTCATTCGTTCTTATTATCCAGACCTTTGAATGTACTTGTAAATATTTTGTAATATAAGACATATTTTTGGCGACATGATCACGATCACGACGGAAAACTTCATGATAAATGCCGTTCCTCTGCTCGACTAGGTCTGGGGAGCCTGCCTGAGGCTAACCCAGTTGGCTTTAACTTGAATGTCAAGCATGGGCATCGTTCGGAACAACGTAATGAAGGCCCAGCTCTCCAGAGAACTAGTTCTTGGGCAGCGGCACTTGCAACGCATACCGACATTGGCCCTGCATTCCAAATACCTGTATGTGTTTTTTGTCCGGCGGCTAAGACAGGTAGACGTGAAGGGTAAACCACCCATATCGGATTGTTGGTCGCCACTCTGCTCTAACCAGTCATCGAAATAACCGCTCGATGAAACAATTAGCGCCAGAATTGCTATCCTGTCGCATAGGCCTGTCCAAAACCCACATCGGGAAAAGGATGAGCTATTTGAACGGTATAATCTCAATCGACATATGCTGTAATTTCCCCTCATTTCCTGCAAACCTTCCTGTAAACCAATCTAAAATTTAATCTCAAATCAGCTTTTACCTCCCGTGAAATGGACGTATTCAAAGAATATACCTCCCCACCGTTTACCATACCGACCGTGGACAGGAACAAATCAGACGACTCGATGAAAGAGTTGACGAGCGCCGACACTCGAATTGGCTTCGCTGGCTTCTGCACAGTCGCATAGAGCCGCAAATATAGTCTCTGTAACTCGGTACGTTTATTTACGCTATGGAACTACTTGATCATGGGCGCTTATGTTGTACATGAAAGGTCAGCTATCAATAATCACGAAGTCTTCAACTCAGATACCATCTGCATCTTTAATTATTCTTCAAATACGTGCCTAAGCACTATACCACATTCGTTCTTATTGGTTCTTGTGGGCGACTCGATTTCTCCCATGCTTCTTCTGCCTCTCATCTCACACATCGTTCCGACCTCTGAGGCTGATTAAATTATTCAAATTGTATCATTAAAAATCGTCATATTATCACAAATTTAAACCATTGATTGTACTTCAAATTTCCTCTGTTGAATTGTCACAAAATTCTTGTACGAGTCAGACACATTTCCACCTCTGTCCATGACTCGAATGTACTCAGCTATGGATAGCACGTCCTCGAACGTTCTACGAACCATCCAACAATTAAAATGGAATGGCACATTCATAATCGAGCATCCTGGAATAATATAATATACATGACAATTGGATTTAGATCATAGAGAAGGTGATTGGAGAATGATCGAGTGGTTGTGGGCACTCGACCCTTTCCGTGCTTGACTCGCCACTCTGCAAGTTCTGTTGGGATTCAATTTCCTCTTATGAACATGGAAACAACACAATAATACCTACGCAAGGATTGGAAGAAAATAGTATACCTTTCCATCTGAATATGTGTATCGAAGCTGGCCTATTATGCTATCAGGACTGAAAGTGGCACTACAATAGCGATGTAGGTCAAAGTGTAGTGTGACCCGGGATACAAACATGGAAGACGGTACCAAGCAGTACACAAATCAGGAAAATCCGAATCTTTCAACTTCCAGCAAATGGCTATCGCACAATGGTATAATGGCACCCATACCGCCTCTCCAAACAACTGGGTCACCCACAAAGTTCAACGACCAACAATAGAACAGTCAATGGCCAAGTCTATTTTAATCCAATTGTTCCAAGGCTTAATGATGTTCACGCCAAAACATAGATGGTTAAACTGTGGTTTGATTTTGTGGGTGTAAACTCTTCTATAAGAGTGTACATCTATGAACCTCGCTATTACTAAAATGCGAACGAGCCTGTAAATATGGAGTAGGGTTTTCAATGCGAGGAGAATAACCAAGAAAAAGAGAGAGAAAGATAAGACGCTATAGCTACAGTGGGTGTTGAGAGTTAACTAATAATGATACAGTGGGGTATGAAAGAACGAATAAAGCAGGGCACATGAATCCATCTCAGACGATATCTGGTGTATTCGATTTTGATTTTGAATCTGAGAGGATGGGCACCTGCGAAGACGGTGTGGAGGCGTTGGAATTGGAGCGAGTGCGTGCGGGCTCAGGCACAGTCAATGAGGATGCAGAGGACGATGCGCCTAGAGAAGGAGCGGGAGAGTAGGGTGGTGCGGAGCAGTCGTTGAGTGTTCCGCCGACATCAGAGAGAGTGAGGCCGCTATAGGAAAGGGTAGGGTTGAATTCCTCCTGTTTCTCCGGGTCGCCCTTCTCGTTGAGGTGGCCGCTGACGTCGCGCAGCGAGGCTGATGAGACGTCTGTGAATGAGTCGATCGAGTCGTGGCGGCGGAGGAAGTCCTGGTGGACAAAAGTAGGGAGCACAGGGCGGACTTTGCCATTGGAACCCATGACTTTCGATTTCGAGCCGGTCGAGCTGAAAGCGCCGCTGCTGCTGCCAAATGAGCCGGTGGAGATACCGACGCGCTTGGCGACAGACTGCATGTAGGAGCGGTAGTTCTTCTTAGCCTCGTCGGCGAATCCAAAGAAGGCGAAGAAGACGATAGCACAGACGACGACGAGCCAGCGAGAGAGCTCGAGCGAGGACTCGCCGACCGAGGTAGAGCGCCAGAGGACAGCGGGAAATTGATCGACGCGAGAGAAGGCGTAGTGAGTGTCGGCCCAGCTGATCCATGGTTGGATGCCAGTTCTGATGTTGAGAGAAAGAGCATATACACCGATGGGGACAGTGCAAAGAACTTCGACACCGGCGAGACACATCAGACGAACGTATCGGCTGGAGGTCAGGTTGCTGTGGCCAGAGAGAAGGTCGTTGAACTGGGATCGGCTTTTGTTGAATTGAATGATGCTGAGGATGGCATAGATACCGGAAATGATGCCAATCACAATGGGTGGGCAGTAGACAAGAACGTAGGCAGGCCAAGTGTTGTATGTGAAGGGGTAGCAACCAACGTTTTCGTAGATATTGAATCGATGACCCTGAACGATATATTCTGTAGAGTCGATTAGAAACAAATCGATAGAGAACAGGTAAAACAACATACGGAGAATCATCTCTACCAGAGGGATACCGAGGCCGATGGAAAGATCGACCATGACGTCGCGGCGTTTCTCAGCCTTAGAGATAGTCACAGACCTCACTGAAGAGATGTGATACAAGCGACGATTGATGCACAACGATGCTGCGGGAATGGCGACGGCGCTGCCGACGATGAACCGCGATGCTACAATACACAGTGATAAGCAATTCGAAGATAAACAAAATCCTCGAGGACTTACAGATATCACACCAAGTTGGAGACCAATTGATTGCGTTGTCATTCCATACGACGGAGTTGACAAACTGGTTGAGGCAAGACAGACCAGTCCACACCATGTACAGACAGGTTCCTGTGTTCCAGGCTAATAAAACGATGGATATAAGTAATGTGATCGTCGAAAGTAGATTGAAGAAGAGTGTGTACCTTCTAGATGCCATGGGAGGGGAATGCTGCACATGAGGAAGCCAATAAAGGCGAAGGCGGAAAAGATGCCGTTTGGGTAAGTCATACTGATCTACAGATGGGGTGGTATCGCTGTCGGGGAGTGTGTGCGGAGGGGCGCCCGAGACGACAACGTTCGAGTACACGAAGGTAGATCAACTGGAGGCGGTGATAAAAAATGACACCTCGTCCAGTATAAGAGCAATTGCTCTCGACATCCCTCCCTGTACGCGTTTGGGTTGTTCCTTGTCCTGAGAGTCCCTTCGAAGCTTCACATTTTCTTGTCCCAGTATGGATGTGACCTTGTCCCTTCACCCAAAAGAGCCATCTCACATAAGCAAAAGCGACATCCCTTTTCGGACGTTGCTTTGTTCCATAGCGTCACGATGTCAAGCAAGGGGGCCGAAATAGCACGGACGGAGCGCGATGGTGGGAGAATGTGTCGTTCGGCGGCGCGAATCATAGGAACACGGTGTATGAAGCGGGGTATCACAAAGGAACGCCCAAATGCGGATGTCCAGCTAGTGTGGATATCATCACGTGAAGTGAATTCTAGTCCTGGGGAAGTTGCGGTTTCTGGAATGAGAACAAGGCCAAATCCAAAAGGCGCATCGCAAAAGTATGCTATGATAACAGATGAAATGACATTGAGAGAAATAGGTGGTGGAAATGAATTGATTTTCGGTAGATAGTATGGTGAAGAGGCCCAGTCGATGGAAGATAACGAATTAGCTTGAAACCCAATTCAAGTGGCAAAGCTTCCAAAGCCTGTTTCAAGAAAGCCCTTGAGAGTAGAACAAGTAAATGTTGCCTATCTAACGCACCATATGCCCGTACCCGTCCCTTTCAACTCTAAAACGCCCAGAGCTCCATGACCATCCTCCTAGATTCGCTTTTAAGTCAAGTTATGGGCCTCTTCGCGTAGGACATCCTCTGAGATTCGAATGTGCGTTATCCAGTCATAGTAGGTCGAAGAAAGGAGGGGAATGCTCTGTCCAGCCATAGCTATTGTTCTTATTGAATGTCGTCCAGCCCTCCTTATTGTCTTTTGGCCGCATCGAGGATGGTTCCCACGCCTATGTAATCAGATCACCATCACGCGCTTCAAAAAAAACAATAGAAGAATTATTTTTAGATCATCGACGTCATAACTAATTATTCTGATGGTTTGCTGTCTGTCCTTGAATCGCCACTATGACTACGTGCGGCGAAAGGATTTGAATTTCTCTGATTTGGGGAACTTGTTGTCGCTGAAACGCTCCTCTGCTTCAACCGCTTGAGATATGTACTTGGATTTGATATTTAAAAAGGTAATATTCCGTACTGGAGGCGTGCCAATTTTAAAGCTAATAGAGTGAATATGTGTTGAACAATTGAGAAAAGTTTAGAAATATTTGAATCTCCCAGCGGAATATGACAGTAAACATTGGAACGCCTCCATCAGACAAAGATACAAACTCTTTGTGTTACAATTTGGACGGTACCAATCGGCTTTATTTTCATTTTTGCTGGCCAAATGTCCCGGCCGTCACTCAGTAAAGGCGCAGGAAGATGTGTTATTTGTGTCTTGAGCACCTTGCTTGTCCAGCTTTAGTCTCAGCCTCCCATGCTCTTCGGGTCGATTACTGAATGTCAACCGCTTCGTTTCAATAATAAATTTCACTGGTCGAATTCTGGGACTTTCTGTAGCGCAGTTTAATTGAAATCTGCTGTTACATTACCCATCTTGTTACATAGTGGTATTGTGGAACTGCAACTTGTCTTGCATGCTGAATAAACCTTTCCCATGGCATGTCGTTAAATGTTTCCAAAGAAGACATAACCTCAGCGACAGCTGCTGTCCCGTTAGAGATATAACTTCCCCGTGGTTCATCTCCTACTATCAATATCATATGTTTGAGACTCCAGCGGCTATAGTCGCGCTGTTTTATGCCTGTGCAAAACTAAATCAACCATCATCAATCATTTTATCAGAGAAAAACAAAGGATCCAAGCTCACTTCGTTTTCTTCCCGTTCATCGATCGTCGCATATCCTTTGAACCGAGATCTAAGAAATTCAACATCGAGCTCAAGGCTGTGAAGGTTGGGAAGGTGAAGAGAAAAAATATCCAATATGTCCAGAGTAAGAATCTTGAGTGATATCCGCAAGTCTTTGAGTTTGTGATAAGACACTGCCGGATTGAAGATGGTGAGAAATTCTTCTTCAGTGTGCATGGAGTTGCGTAGCTCGATGGATACCAGGGAAGACACTTTTTGGAGTTCACATTCCGGGGTGGATCTTTGATAATCTTCGAGCTTGGGAAAGGATAGTTCAAACTGAAAAAATCCTTGTGTTGAATTGGGGATTATACGATCCATAACAATGGTCAGATTTGCGAGAGTTGTCAAATGCATCTCGAAAAAGCGAAAGATACATTCCACATTGGTAGATCCTGCAATGCTGATTGACAGCGTGTTCAGTTTTGGGATGTGCTCTAGTAAGGCAAACAGCCGCGACAGTTTGAAATTTGTAGAAATTGACCTTCCAAAGTTACCCGTTGACTTGCGGAAGGGTAGAAACCACATCTTCAAAGTGGTCAACGTCAGTCGATGTCGATTAATGAATGACACTAGTGCCGGTGCAGCCGTCGTATTGAAGATCCTAAGTCTCTCAGCTAGGACAGCTTTGTAATGAGTGAACAATGTCACAGTAAACGATTCCAGGTGAGGGAAAAAAAGAGTCGTTGATAGAGTTTGCGCGATGAAATCCATAGGATATGATATCTCGAGCGACTTTAGACAATTTGCTGAAGGAAGTAAGCAGTTTTGCAAAAGGCGCACGAGTTTGCTGAAAGATATTTCCTGAAAGAAGTCAAATTCCAACACTGCATGTCTGACTTCAGTGAAGGTCAAAAGGGTATTGGATACCGCGTCCCTGTCGCTCTTCACTAGATTTCGGCAGGATTTACCGAGGATGGAAAGTACGTTCTCTCGAGATGACGCCGTTTTTGCGATTTTAGGGGCAACACTGAGAACCTCTAGCTCGTACACGCATGGCGCTCTTGGTCTTTCGGTGGTGTATAATCAATCCATGGAACAAATTTGAATACGTGGCAGAGACACTCACCTCAACAGCGAAAACCGATGGCGGTATTTTCTAGAGTATATATCTTGCATCGATACAGATATTTTGAAACCGCATCTATCAAAAGCAATGCTACGTAGAATCCTGTTAAGATTTCGTATCTCCCATATTTCCTCCTCAGTCAGATAGAAACTGACATGGAGCCATAGTTCGTATGGAAGGTTGACCATGTAGGTGTGGATGGCGGAATATTGCAACGTTGTTGCGGATAGATGGGCTGTGGCACCAGTCCATGATATAGTCCGTGGATTGATGTTGCAGGTATACCTTGTACAACTGTACATGGAGGTTTGACAGGTGCTTCAACCGTCGTACTCTACATAGGCTGTGAACAAATTGATAAAGAGGAGCCTAGTATTTTTAGATCACTTGCAACATCAACTTGAAGGCAATGACTTGAGGACTGGAAAGGTAGCTCGATACCCACACAGACCCACGCACAGACAGACACCAAGGATATTCGTTTGTATATTACAAGTCTTGAGCGTGCCGAGGAACGGTTACTGCAAAATAATGTTCGAAACTTATCTGGTCGTCGCAGGGTCTACCTTTAATCTGTCAAACGATGTGTTGATCTCCAGGAAAACAAATAAACGCAGTCACACCTGGCAGATGCAGTGTTACATCATTTCAGGCTATATTCAACGGCCATGTTCGAGAACACAAATCTACAGTTTGTCCATAATGTTGAATGTTGCCAGCAATGATAATACAGTATTTTGAAAGTATCTAATGCTGCCAATAGTTGTGAAGACGAATGTTGGAGCAAGGCTACACTGGCACGTCGACAATACAACAATAAAAGAGTCGTTTTTAGATCAAGCTTTGGATCACGCGCACACCCCTCCCTCCACCACATCACAGATTGACGGGGCAGGTAATTAGTATGTGTAAAAAATTGAGGGAAATGGGCTCAAAGTCCGGCAGCTGCTGGGACTCATGTCACTGACAGCAGAGAACATGCCAAGCGTGCAAATTGTGATGGGACGATGTATGTTGGTGATGCATTGCTAGGGTGGGGTTCACAAAAATTCTGGAATGTGCTGAATTATCTATTATATTAGCCAGGGCACTGTATAGTTATACTGCGGTACTGCATCTCGTCGTGCATACTTAATAAACCTTGCCCATGGCATGCCGTTAAATGTTTCCAAAGACATGACCTCTGCAACAGCTGCCTCCCCGTTAGAGATATAGTTGGTCCGTGAGTCATCTCCCACTATCAATATCAGATGCTTGAGACTCCAGCTGCTGTAGTCATGCCGCTTTATTATGGTACAGAACTAAAATCAAACTTCGTTAATCATTTGATCAGCCAAAGGCAAATCATCATCGACTCACTTCGTTCTCTTCCTGTTCATTGATGATCAAATTTCCTTTGTGACGACATTTGAGAAACCTGACAAGGATGTAAAGCCCGTGAAGATTGTGCAAGTGAAGAGCAAAAATGTCCAACATATCCGGAGTAAGAATCTGAAGTGACATGTGCAAATATTTAAGTTTGTGATAAGACACAGCTGGATCGAAAATGGTGAGAAAGTCTTCTCTGTTATGCAAGACGTTGCGCAGTTTCATGGAGACCAACGAAGACACTTGCTGATGGGTAGATTGCAAGGTGGATTTTTGGTATGAAGAAGATGCAAGTGCAGAGGTGTCGTACTGACATCGAAGAAGAAAGTCCTCAAGCTTTGGCATCGGCACATCGAATTGGTCTAAAAGTCCTCGAGTCGATGTCGTTTTTGAATCACCAATGATGACGCTTAGGTGTATTAAAGTAGTGAGGTGCATTTGAGCAGGCGAGAAATATATCCCAAGGTTGTAGATGCCGAAATGCTGATTGACAATATTTCCAAGTGCGGGAAATGTCCTAGTGATGTAAACAATGGCGAGAGATTGAAATTTGTAGGTGTTACTGGTCGAAGCGTATATAAAGAGGGGGCCAAGGGATAGAGCCATAGGTTTAAAGTGGTCAAAGTAAAGCGATGCCGGTTAATGAATGGCACCAGTGTTGTCGTAGCCGTCGTGGTGAAGAGTCTCTCAGCTTCTGCAGCGCTCCTATGAGTGAATAAAGTCACAGTAAAAGATTTGAGATGAGGCAATAAGAGAGCCGGTGGTATAGTTTTCCCAATCAATTCGATAGGAAACGACATTTCGAGAGAATTTAGATGATTTGTTGAAGGAAGCAAGCAGTTCTGCAAAAGGCGCGTGGTCTTCGAGAGATCCATCGCTTGAATCAAGTCAAATTTCAGCACCACGTGTCTGAGTTCCGTGAAGGTCTGAAGGGTTTCAGAAACCGCGTCCCTGTCGCTCTTTACAATATTACGCCATGATTGACTGAGGAATGAAAGTATCTTCTCTCGAGACGATGCCGGCTTTGCAATTTTCGAGGTAGCGGGCACAACGGTGCAAACGTGTAGCTCGCGCACACGTGTCGATATATTACTATTGCTTGAATATTATCAGTTATTGGAACCAAAATAAATGCACGGCGAAGAAACTCACCTGAACCGCGAAAATCGACTGCGGTATTCCCTGGAGTATACATCTAGCATTGATAAGCAGACCTTCCGGAAATGCCTGTCCAAAACAATTCCACGCACAGTCCTGTTAAGAGATCGCATCATCCACACTTCCTCATCATTCAGAAAGGAGGTGATATGCAGCCATAGTTCGTATGGAAGATTGCCCATGTATGCGTTGTTGATCGACAGAAAGTTTCAACACTTTCGGATAGAGGGGTCTTTCTTATCGTCCGTCGCACCAGTCCGAGCATTGACGTTGCAAACGGACCTAGCATAGCTGTACAAGGATAGCTATGCGCGGCTTGTTGACAGCTGTGGCAACTGTGCACTACACAGGCCACGGATAATCCATAAGGAGGACCTATTAATAGATGTTGCAACCTCCAAGGCTATGATCGAGCAATGAGAAACGACGTCAAGGATACGCAACAATATTACCTGTCAATAGGTCGCCGAGGAAAAGGTCTTCCAGGCATGTGCATGACCTTCAATTTATTCAAGCAACACATTCAACTCCAGTAAAATAAACGAGTGAAGTAACACCTGCAAAACAATTTAATATATATATTCGATGTGAGAATCGTCTGAACTATGCAGGTTGACAATCAACCGCCATGTCTAATATCAAATCCACAGCCTGTCTGGCTCCGCGCATATATTCTGCCAACGGCATATCGTTGAATGTTTCCAGGAAAGGCATTCTTGTTGCAACAGCGACTATCCCATTCCCGTACCTTGTTCGTGTACGGCGACCGCCACTCTTTACCTCCAATTTTAGATGCCTGAGTTTCCAATGCTGATATATGTGATGACGAATGTCGGAGCAGAACTACACATCAGGTCAGTACTCAATGGCAGACACAGGCAAAATGGCCGACTTGCCTCGTATTCTTCGTTAATCTCTTCCGGGCTTGTATGCCGTCTTTTGAGCCGACGTACCAGCAAGTCGAGCTCATAAAGGTTCTCAAGGCGTGAGGACAAGATGGAAAGCATCCCAGGAGTCGCGTGAAAATGCGCTTCAGTGTGGAAGCTGTTTAACAATTTCAAGGAGGTTAATGTCGAGGAATGTTGTCGAATAAAGCCCAAGGTTGGTTCTTGGTACGGGGAGGTTGTCAAGGACTTCGTATCATAGTAGTATTGGACTACAATCTCTTCGAGCAGCGGTAACGAGACTTTAAATTGATCCAGAACTCCATGCGTTGTAGTGAGCTCCATATGTGTCATATCGATCTTCAGCCGTCTCAAAGTAGAGGAATGCATCTCCAAAAAGTGATAAGTAGAGTCGATTGATGTAAAAGACGAAAGGGCTATCGTCAAATACCGAAGGTTAGGGATGTGGTCGAGAGATATAAGGAGTGGGAAGAGGTTAAATGTTGTATCCAAGCTCAATGAATACATATCCCATGTTGGCGGCAGCGGCGCCAGGGTTAGCACCAATATACTTAGTGATAAACGGTGTCGATTGATGAAGGGCACCAATACTTTGGTGGCGGTGTATGCGAAATGTTCGTTTACATCCGATAAGTTGCCTGTTAGCGTAAATAAGGTGACTGAAAATGATGTTAGAAGAGGAAGGTACAGATCCGATGGTATGAAGGTCATCAAAGATTCGAATGGAAAGGAAAATTTAAGTGTTTGTAGGCGAGTGGAATGCGACAAAAGACTCGCACGGATAAGGGGTCCACATTTTGTAAGTGGTATTGGCCGAACAGATTGATATTGGATTTCAATATGCCGGAGATTGATGAATCTATCAATGGCATGAATGATATCAACATCGTCTCTATTCAGGAGGTTCGAGAACAGTTTCTTGATAAGCACAGTTCTTCGCGAAGTTTGAATTGCTGGAGGGAAGTAGGATCGCGCGTAGGGATCAAACGAAAGGTAGCGTACGTGTGGCGCTATGCCGTCTTCACTACATAATCCTTGTTATTCTGGAAATGAACTGAAGAATCAATAGTCGCACCTGAGCCGTAAAAATTGATGACGATATTTCTTTACATCTACATCCTTCATAGATACGGCAACTTTTTCGTAAAGCCTGCTCATAGCAATGTTACGGATACTCTTATTCACAGTACACAGATTCCATATTTCATGGTCGAGTAGATAAGAGATGATGAGTAGCCACAATTCGTATGGAAATCGAGACATTCGAATAGAGGTTGTCGCAATGGAGAATGACAACTTGAAGTCGTGCTTTTTAACATAGTGAGCAAGCTATTCTAAGATGATGACCATAGCCTAGATGGAACTTTCCTAATGGATTGATTAGAACATGATGGAGAATAGACATTCAACAGTGAAAAATCACCCATAACTGCAGACTTGATGACATCCAGTGACAAAACTCAAGTCATCCACAAGGCAATGCATGCCAATGGAAGTCAGCAGCGTCTCAGGCAGTTTGCTTGCGAAAGTGATGATCGATAGATGCAAACAGCGACAGTTCCAAATCGAATATAGGTATTGTCGTCAAAAACCCGTGAAAATTGTCGGGCATCGCGTAATGTCAACCGTGAAAGACATCCATGAGAAACAACTGTGAAGACTGTGAAGTGGAGTATAGCATAGCAATCTGTCCGTCCTGTGATTGATGACTTGATGAAGGGTGTGTAAGAATGTGAAGGAAAGTGGTGAAAATCTGAACGATACTCGCAAGGTGGCAGTGCTCGAGAGCGCCGGTTATTCCCGAGTGCAAGGTGAGCCAATCAGCGCTCGCGCTTACGTGCTTCTTTGCCCCACTGGCAGTGTTCTGAAAGCTGTGTCGGGAACTTGGTAAATCGAACATAAATCGCATATAAATGCATGCTATCGAACAAAGGTTAAGCTACAAAGTGGTATCTATGCTACACGAAGCCTAAGGCGACAAACACAGGAATGATAAATACATCGGAGAGGGAAGTAGGGGGTGTGGGTTTAAAGTTAAAAGGTAAGGGAGTGTGAAGAGGCGAAGGGGGTTGAACGGCGAAGAATCCATTCGCATCATAAGAGGTCGTCAGAGCGGAAAGAGTCTAAGTATCCTAGCACGGTGAAACATGGGGAAGGTATGCTGACACAAGTTTATGCGATCTCCTTTACAACAGTCATATGGATAGCTTGAGAGGCCGGAGAACCCTGACCAAGGCGTTCCTTGCTCCAGACTTTACGCAGCCCATATACTCCTGTTTGTCTGTGCGCTGCCTTCCTTGAAGTTGGTGATAGGGGTGATGGGATGATTTCCGAGTCAACGGACGAGATGCTCGAACCTTCAAAGGGGCGGGCTCTTCTGTGAGGAGGAGTTGATGTTTGACATAAAGGATACCCAACTTCCTGCGCAGCAGAAGCAGGCGAGTGTGACCGAGAACGCGGGCGGGGGGCGCGCTTCGTGGAGAAGGCCATCGTAGGGACAGGAGAGAGGGGAGGAACAGGCCAGGCCGCGTCGAAGACTGAGTTGATAGGTTCGTCGATGTCCGTCGGCACCGGTTTGGAAGGTGGGGATCGGGGTGCCTTGAGAATGGACTTCGGCTTAAGCGCAGGCGGAGGCGTGACAGCTCTCTGCGGAATCTCTATTGCCAATGGTGGGGGAGGGGCTTTCGCGGGAGGTGGGATTTGCAGAGGAGGGAGAATACCGAGCGTCTTTGCCGTGGGAGAGCTGAGATACGATATCGTCGATTCCATGAACATTTGGTCGTCTTCTGAGATCGAACGACAACTCATCGTTGGACTAGCACAAATTAAAGGGGAATCGGGTCTTGGCTTATCTTCTGAAAGACTTTGAGCTTCCACGTCATGGAAAACGCCCTCGGATGGCCTCGAGGAAAACGATGGAGGTTTCACGTCTTCTCGAGGTCCTCTGCGCTTGGATTTCTTGTCATCCAATAGGTCATCCTCCCAGCCCGATTTGAGTTCGATGGTAAGAGGCCGCATATGAGATTTGGTCAAAGATGGAGAGCGTGAAATCATCTCGGGCGCAGGAAGAGATGGCTTTCTCTTGAGGCTTGGTGTCGAAGTATAAGTATATAATAACACAGCTATGGAATGGTAGGACTTACTAGAGAGGTAGCTCGAGGCGACGAGGGAACTTGCGTTTGCGAGTGGCCTGCTCCCTAACCCACCGGTAGAGATCACGTCCATCCTCAGCAATGGCAAACAGCAGAATGATGTAGAGAACAGATATCGCGAACATCGACCACCACAAAAACTGAACCGTCTTGACGTCCGATGAATTTTTGATGATTTCAATCTTCGTCATGAAAGCGTGGACTGAACTCCAGGACGTCCATGGTTCGAAGGAGTGTATAGAAAACAGGGTTGATAGGTTGAGCAGAACAAGAGATCCGGCCATGGTCATGCAGATGATAAGCTGGCGATTAAATTGCGAGGCAGTCATCGTCGAGCGCGTTTCTAGATGCTTTGATAAACTCATTCCGACGACGCGGCCAGAATTGTGAATGGATACACCTGTACTTAGGGTCAGAAAACATACATTTGCACAAATGAGGCGGAACTCACCAGATATGATAAGGGCTATGCTACATATAACGAGAGGTGGAAGCCAAGTTATTAGAAAAGCGAAAGTTGAAGGATGGGAAGAGGCTGAGCATCCATAGTCTCTGACAAGATCAAACCTGCGATCTTGGATGACGAGGTCTAGGGTAGAGCCATCAGTTAGAAACAGGGAGAAGAAAGGGTAGAAAGCACTCACGCAATAGCATATATAATGTAGGAAGAACATAGCAAAGAAATAGTTCAAAAATCATACGGTTTCGTAAAACTCTTCTATCCTTCAGGATTGTCCTCTGCGACGAAGAAAGCTCCAGTTGACATGCTATGCACACCAACGCGCCAGGCAATGCGACCTTGATGCCCAAGAGAACCTTCGTAACTGCCGGATGTTGATTAGCTGTGTTCGTGCTCCGCATAGATCCAACGTATTACTTACCTATATCGCACCATATTGGAACGTGTATATCAACATTTCCAGCCCACACGGCTGCGTTAATCGCATGAATGAGATTGTGCCCAAGGAGCCATACAATGATTGCGAGATGAGGTATACTTGTGCGAACCCTCTTGACTGGGACGAACACCGCGAGCAGACCTGCGCATATAAACGACAAAGTGACTAATGCTACTGCCATAGTTTTCTACGTATCCCTGGCCAGAGGTCAGCTACGGGGTATGGCGACGACAGGATGGAGTCGCTGGAGGCAAGGCAGAGCCACCTCGTAAGAACGAAAAGACAGAAAAAGTGGGCATTTCGGGCTTGACAGGTCTTCTGGATTAAGAACCCAGAGAACAAGGAATTCGTTTATCCTGACTCACTGAAGGGAATCAAGTACCCCGAGAGTCCACGGTGCGAAATCCGCCTTCTTCGTTATGAGCGATAAATGGTATTCCGCTTTAGAAACAAAGGCGGCGAGTCGACATGACCGGCAGCTTATATATTGGAGCGTTTCTTTTCTAAAAGTCGTGAACTCATGTTTGACATCTGCACAAGGGGAATGGCAAAAGTGGAAGTAAGAAGGGAAAATAGGATATCCCAAAATGGATGAGTGTATGTCCAAGCCAAATGTGGAAATCATGTGTTGTGTGGCTGTGCTGGCGCGACGTCGAGGTAAAAATTCTTGAAAAGCTGGCAAGGGGAGGCTTATCGAGAGAGATAAAATAAACGTGTTGATGTACGCATGAGAGTTCCAAGATATAATGCCGATCCGACAGGAAAGTCTAGGTGCAACGTGATCTAAACTTAACGACGTAGATCCATCCCTTTCGAAGGACAGGGGTCTAAGAAAGAATGAGAACCAGAGCCAAGAGATAAAGCCGACTTAATGGTATCATTTAGATGACAAGAAACATGCGCCGGTATTAGAAAAGCAGCCTGAAACCCGTTTTCATTGCGCTGACGGAGGGAGCTAGAGGGGGCCTGAGCGAGAAGCCCAATAAGGTAGACAAATGCATTGTAAATTGTAGCCACCATGAAGAAGGGGAAGGTTCAAGGTGCATTGGAATCACCTTAATCGTAAGAATCGTCAATTAATATGACTTGCGGCGTTGAGATGAAAACTGCGAACCTTCAAGGAGGTGGCGAATATAAAAATCGATACGGCTACGTTGACCGACAATGTCTGAACCTGTTTCAGTGTCTGTGCGAGGAGCTCAAGGTTGAAGAAGTTGCGTAGCATCGAGCAGGATAGGAGAGAGACTGTATTTGATACAGGGCGCCACAAAGTCGAGCGTTGATCTACTTCCGTTTGGTATCCAGAACGTTGAGTGGATGGCGTTAATAAAGTCGAGGGATCGTTGACAAGAGGGTAGTCGGTAGGATACAACTATATCTATCTTATTACTCTAGAGTGCGGAGCGGATATTGAGAAGACTCACCAGTGATTCCCGTTCCAGAAGTACCTTCATAATCACCAATGACTATCCTGTTAACGCTTAACAAACCGCAATGCGGTTTGTTTTTCCCATGGAATGATTCGTGCCGTGCGTAGAAATGAACGAAAGGTGGGCAATTTCGAAACTTGAGGAAGTCCCGAATGTATCAGTTGATATCTCTAATGGCTTCGAGCGAAGTAAGCACCGCCAAAACCTCACGGCATAATGACTCAGGAGAGTTGAAGCTTGAAGGCTCCCAAGCTCGTGAAAACTAAGCTCGAAACCAACAGCGTGTTAGTCCGCCGCTAGAAAGAGATGGAGGTATCGTGGAAATAAAGGGTGGTTGGTGGCGAGCACGAAACCGGCAAACTGCTGCTGGTCGTTGAGACGAGGGGAGGAATTGGGAGGAACGTCGGCGGCGGGTCAGGGACCGGGAACCTCAACAGCAGCGTGACGTGCCGGGTCGGACTTTCAATTCGTCAACATGAGCGAGCGGACGTAAACGGGACTTAGGGCAGGCACCAAAGACAACATATGGCGCTGTAGGCACCAGCGCTCCTTGATCTACGCTTTGAAGCCACATCTTTCTGGTATCGCTGGAACCATAGGCTTGTATTAGGTCTCAGTTAGTTTGGAAGATCTCAGATACCACTCACATCTCACAACGGCCTCTGCTCAGTGACTCCCAGTTACTCGCCCTAAATGGGTATGTCGTCTTCGGTTCTGCGTCCGCGCATTCAAAATGTTGAATAAAGACACGTTACAAAAACAGACAAAAACTGACCGGGAGGCTAGAGCGGAAAAAATATGTCATTGAGCGCAACGTGCACATGTATCATACAGCAAATGGCCAGCATGTCCGCCCGGGGTGTTTTTGGCAAAGGCTTTCGAGGTTTGACAGTCCCACTTTCCATAGGGACGCCCCACTAATTTTCCCATGCAGATGTACAGGGCTACCATTAAGCTGGTCGATTTGATCTCTATGGTGTGCTTTCGCCGGTTGATAAGCTTCTTGCGCTTGTATTGTACCCAGTCTTACTGCCAACACTATCAAAGTGTGTTCAGTCAATTGTTACACAGGCGCATATATGTGCCATGGGTCGTGTACGTGGAAACAATTCAAAGTCGATTGAAAGACAAGGTGAGTGTCCTTCATATTTTTACAGTCAATTGTCAACGTCATTTATATTCTTCAGATTCTCTAATTGATTCAGAACTTGACATTTGCGACGGTCGCGTTAAACAATACACATGTTGGTTTGACCACCTTCCACCAACAAGTTTCAAAATTGCAGACTACTTATCTCGTCCTGGTACATGGACAGGACATCCTTTCGACGAGGCATCCCCTTCTCACCATATATGAATGGTTTCGTGCTTGAGGCTATGATTATCTTCTGTGAATATTGATCAAGTCCATATTAGTTGCCATCGGATTGTCAAAATGAACTCTTCTCATTTACCTCGCGCGTTAATCTCGCCGCATCTGTGGAAATGCTATTGCACTTTTCGAAGGAGGGCCTATGCAAATACAAGGGAATGAGGTGACAACATTTATCCAATGGGGAAAGACATACCAAACAAGTTCTAAATATCGGTTAATACCATCCGAGCCACTGAGGTCAGTGTATGTCCCGACAGGCTCAATAATTGTTCCACAGTTGATTCCGGTACTAGATGTGTCTGATGTGCTGAATATGACAGCGCCAGCGACGAGGGGGTTCGCCATCAAGATCCGGGCTTGAGTACCGTGTTAGAATTTCCATTAAATTCCTCATTAACACTGATAGATAGATTAAGCGCATACCCAACGCCACTACATTGACCTGCGAGTAAACGATTACATTCAATCAGATCTCTAGGGAGAATAGACTGTAACGATCAAGATGAATGACGGACCTTTGCTCCTCCGGGTCCTATAGTCTCCCGATCTGAAATGCGACACACATATCTCCAGAGACCTTGATTTTTTGGGTGGGGTTCCAATAAATCACCGGTCGCACACGCAGGAACGCCATTTACTTCCGTGTTTGTTTTTGTGGGTGTATGTGTTTGGCATCTCTAGCCGAATAGATCAGAACATCAACGAACTTGTATGACCTAACGAACCTTAAGAACCAGCTCAACCATTTTTTCGTCAGGCTGGGATCGGAATACGGGGTCTAAGACGTAATTCAAGGCGAAATACTCCCAGTCTAAACCCTTCTTGCCTAGATATTGACGTTAGCATCTCTCAGCATGATGACAAAGAGAGTCCTACTAGGGAATGCTCGGCACACCATTCCGGCCTCAGACCTACATGTTCCGTGTATCAATATATAGGAATAAACCATCGAGGGCCCCGTGACTCACGAGCCGAAGATCGAGAAGATCTCTACGCCATTTCTCGCGAGAAAATCCCCAACCTCCCACGCCAGAGGTCCCCCAGCAAACATCTAGAAAGATATGATCTCAGTGACGTGCACTCCCCGAAAGGTGTACAGTATCTTACCACTCCTTCTAATTTAGCCAACACTTTCACCTTCTCAGGGTCCTCCGACCAAAGCTGTCACAGTAGTGAGCAAGTAAAACGTCACAAAGATATCAAACAAAATGTCGCTCACTCCCAAAAATGACTGTAAAACAAAACCAAATGTCGATTGTGTGGAAACCATACTCTTCCAGACATTTTCAGCGTCAATAGAGGTTGGAGGGGAAGACGGTTTCAAGCCAGAGAGGACCAAACCAGAGGCGGCCTGTGTATCTCTATATTAGACGGGGCGTACTAAAACTTCTTGCTCAATCTTGCTCACTGGGTAAATGGATTCCATCACAACTGATGCCCCAGCCGTTGGAATAGACGGTGTGGACATAATCTGGCCACATACGTCTCGTTCGCCGTACCCTGATGCCCGAATCAGTAAGAATACAATGGCTACCAGAATGCGACTAGTGATGCTGAGTCCATACATAATTGCCATACGGCAAGGTGTAACATCTTGTGAGTCCATACGTTCAACTGAGGTAGAGCCGTTGAACCTTTGCATGCGAATATATCATCAGTACTAAAACATTATACCTGATTCAGATCGTATGGACCAACCGGATGAGTGAAGGACAAGGCATATATCCTCAGGATTGTATTGACCCATTGGAGGTTTCTGTACAACAAATTCTGGAGAGAGCGTATCGAGCCAAAATGGAATATGGGACACGCCGATTCTGGCGCAAAGTTTGGATTGAATATCCTGAATATTATTGCTCAGGATCTTATCGTGCTCGGCAACAAAGACGTGCTTGACTCCGCTCTTAGTAACCAGATGTTCAAGTGCAGCTGGTGCTAAACGTTTTGAGATGAGAAAGACTGGGTATCCCGCTCGCAGTATCCCGACAAATGAAAGGATATACGTTAAGGTATCTGAGCACAAATGGTAAGTGAATACTTCTGCACGTCATGTACGACTATATCGTCTAACCTGCAGAAGAGTACAATCCAATCAAAGGCTTTGCAGCTCCATGTTCTTGTTCACCGACGATCCGCATTACATGGTTTGCAATGAAGTGGACGGCTCTCACCGCGTCGGACCAGCGTATTGTGATATTTGTCTGCGTAGTTTCGTCAAAGTATACGAAATATGGATGGTCCTTGCTGTGCACGGAATGCCAATCGTATAACTCTGGAACTGTAAAAAAAGACTCCCTGAACGGAGGAGCCTTAAAGGTCGGGCTAGAGAGTCCCTGAATAGCGGTGGGGCTAGGCATTTGCAGCGAGATCTCGACCATAGTTGGGTTTCGCGATGATAATGTCGAGGTAGGCAGAAGAGAATAGCAATTATATATATATAAGTAAATGTCGTTGATATTCACAATTGAACAGCTCCTGAGCGCTTGAGCCCTCGTATGAATGCTGATTCCTTTAATCTCGGTTCCAGATCTTCGGGAGTATGGTACATATGGTGTGTCAACTGCATAGATATTATTGAACCTTTTTGGTTAGTGTTGCGGGTTATACTAGCTATAGTTTCTCGGACTAGGTCCTCGTCTTGAACCCCAGATATCCTTTCAACTCATTGCCCGGGACAGGATACATTAATCGTCAAGTACTTAACTGTTTGAGGCAATCCTAATTCAATGATCAGCTTTTCGGAGCTTGACGTACGATCAGTAATCCATTTTGCTGCCATCCTTGAAAGCAATGATACGAATTGTGGCTTTTATTTAGACCGTCTCAGCCTCTGCAAGCCTTTAGAAAACGCTCTAGAAGATAAGGAGCACTTGCACCAGTAAAAATGCGGATTTGTCACTTTTTCGTCATGCCTCCCTCAGGTGTCTCTGCCGATGCATTGTTGAAGTCAACTAATGCGCTGAGGTACACGCGCAGTGCTCAGCGGGCTGATCCTCATATTTTGTCAATACAGTTCATTGTCCCAGAGACACAGGAGCACGATTTTGTAGCAGATTATCATGCAGTCTGTCCCGAGTCTACTCATTTTCGATTGTCGAGGGAATGCTGATGAGAGGGTAGTCGACAGGATATGGATAAGAAGACTCACCAATGATTCCTGTTCCAGAAGTACCTTCACTATGGGCGATGACTATCCTGTTAAATTCAACGTACCGTAATAGGAGACCATAGTGTGGTTAAACTTGATGGAATCCCGAGCGTATCAGTTGATAAATACAAACAATGGCTTCGAGCGAAATAACATCACGGCACATAAGGAATATTGTATCGAGGTTCTTCGGACCCTAGTTTGAAAGTCATTATGAAGCTTGTGAGGAAGTAAATTGCGCCATACTGAGTTCCAATACGCATATACCATGTTAGAGCTATATCATGATATTCGAAATGAGCACGACGCGACTGCGAATGTGAGTATATTTTGTTGAAACTTAGATGCCTAAAAATCTTGGAAGATAGTACACTATTAGAAATGTACTCGTTTTACCAGGTCACTGCCGCTACCTCGTTGAAACTGGGACAATTTTTCTTGCGAGATCTTGGGCAAATGCAACCATGGTATAGGTTGGATTCCACGATCCTTAAAGTGGCGTCAGTCTCACCCTTCACCATGGAGCCGTGTAACATACCAGCAGAAGGGAAAATGGCGGCACCAGTTACATAAACATTCTTGCAGCCATAGACCGCGTAGTTTTGGTCAATAGCGGCGTGAGGATCCGACTCAGGTCCCATATACAACGTCGAGGCGTCGTGAATAAGCCCAGGCATGCAGACCTCTTCTGGAGTGGGTTTGACATTACTCCATCCACCTTCGTGATGCCAATACTCAAGCTCTCGAGATTGCGGACCCGCCATAACAGCGATTGCGTCGAAACTGTAGATGAGACATAGGAGATAAGCCAACGGTAAGCATTTCAGTCGATCATTACTTACGTTGCTTGATCCATGACTTTCTGCAGAGATTTCGTCTTGGGATCCATCGTGGCTTGGACCTTGACGTTAGTAATTGGATTTCTGTCCTGCGGGTTGTATTTCACCCATGCCTCCGGATTCTGTTCGTTATATTCGCCCAAGCTCGTGCAAACTGCATGTTACTCAATAAGCATTATTGAACATTTGAGACACACCCTTACCAAGAATGAGATGGTCTTCGGAACCTTCTAGCTGCTCTGGTGTAACAGATGCAGCATAATCTGTGCTCTCCCGCGCAGCGTCTACGATATCCCATTTTGGATGAGGAGAATAGATGGCGGATACCTGAATGTGATACTGAAGCTGTGTTGCATCGTCCATTCCAGCGATGTAGTTTGCAGTCATCTGCAAGTTATAGCCACAATCGCCGTCGCAAGCATCTCCCTTGGTGCAGCGTCCGAGGTCCGGGAAACGTTCTTGATCAATTGGGAAACGCGCAATGGTTTGGCCTAGGATCTGGCCGCTTAAGCGATGACCTGCTCGAGCTTTCATCGATTCCAAAGAGTTCAAGATGACCGTAGCCGCTGGTATAGCGCTGTTTGCGAGGATGATGTTCGTTTTACCTTTAGGGAAGCATAGATTTCCTCGAGAAGTCTTCAGGACCTTGACCGCGTTGTTGTTTTCCTCATCGGCGAAGAAGCGTTCGACGGTGACATCTGTAGCGATAAGAAGTGGACTGCCCTTGCCTGTGTTTGCCAGCTGATTTTGCTTATTATGAAGGGTAAGAAGTGGGCCTTGAACAGCGAATTTGTTGAACAGGAGCCTGGAAGTCGGTGTCCTCCTACCGACTGCCAAAGGAGCCGGCTCAGCGCTTCGAGATGAAAGAATTTGGGATATGTTTTTCTGAAGTATGTGATCAATTTTTGTTTGAAGAGTGGAAAAGACGCCGTCCTGTATTTTGTCTGCACGCGTAACATGGAGCAAACGTCTGGCTTTCTCCCAAAATATGGGTTCCTCGGTAGTCTTGAGCATCGACTCGGGCCAACCCCTCATATAATTCCTTGTGGGCTCGGGGCACCATCCAGACCTTGACCAATATCACCTCAGAATCCATTTTTAACCCCTTAAAATGATTCAAAGTCTTACCAGAATGGCGACCTCCCCCCGAAGAACGGTGTGAAGCCGGCCACCAACCTAGCTCATCGAAGAAAATCAGTATCTTGGAACAAGGTACAGAATTTGCCGTGTGCACTTTAGCTCGGATTGATAGGTCTTTGAAGATAATTGCCACGGAAATGAAACAGTCGACTCGCCCAAAATGACTCTATACGGGAGTGGTAAATTCTGAGAAATTCAGTGTCAGAACTGCTCCTGTGAACTGCAACTTCGCTTAATACCTGATAGTGATCCGCCAGCCAGAAGCCTTTAGGATATGTGTGAGTTATAATCATATTACAATCATTTCAAAGTCTCTGACCTCCACGCTCAAGAATTAGAATTTTTCTATACGGATCCCTTTCCAGTGCCTCGGTAACATACGCCAGTGCGCAAAATCCACTTCCAACGATAATGTCGTCAAATTCACCATGCTTTAAAATCTCGTCCCACTGCTTGTCGCTGATAAAAAAGTGCGTTGCCGTCGCCGCCGCAGGGTGAAATATCTGAGGTGCTGGAATAGGATAGCCGAACGCATTGGTCTTCTTAGGTGGTGGTGGCACGGGAGTGCCAGAAACGCGGACATCAGGAGTGACAGGAATCGCAGTCACAGGGAGATCATTTGGATTCTGCTTGTCTTGATTTACAGAAGTAGACATTATGGAGGAGAATGTGGGGGCAAGTGAGTGTCCGTGGAGGGTAGGCAATTGGCACAAAATGCGGGGAAAGTTAATTAAATATCACCTAGCGCCCGGGTTTAAAAATCCGAGGTTTTAGCGAAGGTGGTCAAACAACACCTTCGCTAAAACTTCGGGAACATAACTCTAAATAAAATTTGAATTTCTTTTCGAAGTCGTGGAGGAAAGAGCCAAATCGTTTTCTGAAGGTCTTGTGAAACCGTTATCACGCTGGAATTTAGCAATCATTTCACAAGCATACGCACGTCGCAGCTACAAAATCATCTGTCAGTCAAGGCAAACAGCATCAATGTCCGTTGAACCCCTGAATGCAGAGAACTAGGTAGTGACTGAGAGGACCTGAAAGTGCATCTTTAAGTATAGAAAGAATCACTTGTCGAAAGTTGCGCGATAGGAACTTGCAATGCTGTAGGTCTGTAGGGCAATTTAGGTGGAAGACGTAGTGTGGAAGACGTAATGATACAACTGGATGGAAAGTCAAGTACAAAAAGATGGCGATGCTGCGGTACAGTGGATGGGAATAAATACGGTAGAACAGTGTAGCAATGAGAGGTAGCGGGGTGGCCCGGTTGGTCAATATTTTCTCAAGATCATCCTTAGAACAGCGCGTAGAGGCGCAGTCATTATGTAGCCGGTGCGATAAATCAGTGCCGATGTGATATAGGAAGGTCTGGCGAGGAGAGAGCTGCGAGCTACGGGATCTTCGACATATTCAGCGCTCTCCTCGACAATGGTCTCCAAAGGGGTAACGCAAGGGGAGGGAGACGATGATCCAGATATTGAGCGCTTTTTCACTTTCTTGGTGAGCATAATGTTGGCCGTCGGATCCTCAGGGTAAGACGAATATATCATCTTTTGAGGATGTATAATCCAGTCGGGCACCAGCTTCGCGAGTAAATATCGAGTATATGCTTTCATGTTGCACAGATCGATTGAAATCGTTTTGGATAAGAGATTTGGCTGCGCCGAAGCTTTTGAAGATAACTGAACGACGACCCGTTCAACGTCTTTAATCTTGCCTTCAAATTTATCCCATCGTCGGTCCTGTTTCCGGATAGCATGCTCAACAGCGTCAACGGCATCGTCAACGTAGTCGTATACATCTTCCGTGGCATGGTTAACCTTGGTCTTCATTTTAAGAAGCGATTTCTCTAACTGGGCGACGCGGTCTTCGAGAAGTTTTTGTCGTTCTTCAGAAGAAGAATGAGAAGGGGATGGATAATGGACAAAATCATGCAGCTCATCGGTGCGTTCGTTCAGCCTTTCGACGAGATGTATCCATGGTCGCATGCCGGTAGCGAGGACGAATAAGCCGGTGCTGAACCACGAGACCGCGTCTGGACCCAGTATAGCATCGGTTGCATAGCGAAGAAGCGCGGCTCCAAGAAACGGAGAGAGAAATGTGAGGAAGAGGAAAAGAAATTCGAATTTCTGGAGCTCGGAGGCTGCGAGTTGGGCGTATTGTGCCTCTTTCGACGTTGAATCTGCAAGCGCGCCTGACGGTGGGATGTGCTCCGCTCGTCTATGGGGCCGACATTTGTGGTACAATCTCCATGGTACTGAACTGTCCGTTAGCTAGAGATAATTGACGCAGGGATGAACGGACCTTCGATTACTTGGTGCAGATAGAAAATGAGTAAAACTATAAGGAGAAGATTCTTGACATGGTCCCCGCCAGTAAGCCAGTTCCCAATTGGCGAGACTAAAGCAACGACCACTGCTAGGTCGAACTCGTACCATGCCCGTGATTTCGGTGACATTGGGCTACTCTCTGATCTCTCTGACCTATTGCGAGAATAGTGGTATGCGCCCTTGGTGTCCAATGTGGGCCTCTGGGGTTTAGCATGCTCCGTTCTGCTTGTATTTGACGCTTCCTCTCGATTTTCAGCCCCGCCTTCGTCATCGCTTGAGCTGGATATAGTTTCATAATCAGTGTAGGATATGTGTGGTACATCTTCCGCAGTATCGTTGTGCTTGAGATTTATGTCCAAAGGTTTGCCATCCAACTTGTTCAGGCTGGTGAGCGACTGTGCCCGTTCCAATACACGCATCCTCTTCCGTAAGGGCGTGTCTTTTGAGATAGACGTGGACGAAGACGTTGCCATTGGGCTTAACCTTGAAGTTCGGAGGTTGGAAGGATGGCGTGGTGTTTGTCAAAGCATTCAATATTCAAGGTTCAAGGGCTTCTGGATGGAGGGCATGCATCATCGGCGCAGGCGGCACGTGTTCAGCACTGTCCGGTACGCGGTACCCCTAAAATTCCCCACACCTCACAAGAAATCAAATTGAAATTATCCCCTTTTATGAGGTACGGATCAGATGTCTGAATTAACACTGAAGACGCGAGACTCAGAGCAGAGACTCTAGAAACTGGGTGACGAGCCGCAGGGCGGCAGTCACATCCCGAAGTTTCCACCAAAATCAACAACAACAATGCTTGGTGTCAAGTATATACACGCGGAGGCAACAGGAAGGCTACGACACGTAGTAAGAAATTCGGCTGACCTCGTTGATAAATACTAAGTGAGGCAGTGCTTCGATCATTGCAAAGATGCAATGAACATTCGCGAGTGATATCGGCTTCGAATCAACGCTTTTTACTGACAGTCGTTGAAGCGTCCACCCACTGTAATTACGAGCACACATTTCCACGCAAAACTAGATAATAATGAAAAGATATGAATGCTTGTAGAGTGGCATCATAAACAAACCGTACCTGATTCCTTCCATTGTTTGATGCGGTTTCTCCTTTGAAAATGCGAACGGCGATATCGAGTTCTTCGAGCGCAGGCAATGAGCACGCCAGCATGTCTATGATTTCTGGTGTCAAGCAGTACAGGCAGACTTCGAGCCGTCGGAGCTTGTTGTAAACCACAGGCGACCCATGCGGTATTTCAAATAGGGAAAAAATCTCGCACTTCCCCAGTTGTTTTTTTAAAAGTTTGAGGCTGATTAAGTTTGAAGCATATTGGCCGAGGAATTTGGGGAGAGCTGGATCAGCAATGAGACTCCGTGACCGAAAGCCGCAATCAAGGGTGAGAACTTCGAGTTGGGGTAAGGGGACTTCGAATCGTTCCAGGAAGGTTAAGTAGTTGAGAACAGACATGTGAGCCATGGAAATCTGTAGATGGCGGAGGGATTGAGAGTGCAGAGAAAAGAATCGCTGGGTGGCATCGTTGGTAGACGTGGTAGCGGGGACACTGACAGATAAATATACCAAGTGTGGAATATGGTTTATGCCCTCGAATAGCAGAGACATATTAAAATGTGCCATGCATTTGGACTTTGAGGAGATCCAGAGCATTTGGGTTTTCTGAGGAACAAAATTGAAAGATTTCAATGTAAGACGGTGGCGATTGACAAAGGGTAATAGTGTCGCCTTCAATGTGTTGGAGTAAAGGGTCAAAATTTCGCTCTGATTATTGGGCCGTTCCAGTATCAAAGGTACGATTTCAAGAGCTTCCAGTCGAGTCAGAACAAGGTCTGGCAAAATGATGGTAGACATCATGTCGAAAGAAACCATGAGGGTCAGACTACGAATGGTATTGGCCAAAATTCGAAGACTTCCGTGTATAAGCTGGAGAACCGGGGGACGCAAGCGTGTGTCGTAGCTGGCTTCGATGCGCAAAAGTGACGCTTTCTTAAAACGTGCGATGGTAGTGACAATGAAATTCGACTCGGGCGAAACGACATCCTCGAAGATTCCCTTGAATTGAGACCTACTTGTCCTCATCTCACTTTTATGGCGAGGTCCCTTCACGTCAAAGGGATCCTGAGGAACATGGGGCAGAAAATGGATCTCTTTGACACGCTTTGCTATGTGATCTTCCCTGAAGAGCATTGATAAATAGTGGCATCCCAATCAGTATTCAGACTTACCCTAAAAATCGAAAGCGCCTCGCGTAGCTCGCAGGGTGCTGCGGCGAAAGATTCACTTTGATGCATCGAAATCGCGTATCCAGAGCAATACCCCGCAACATACGGTTCAAACCTTGTAGCACCCATACTTCATCCACAGAAAGAAACGACGAGATGTGCTGCCATACTTCAAACGGAAGATTGAAAGCATAAAGAGGCTGAGTCCGAGATGGCATGAGAAGGGATAGGGAGACTACCATCATTCTAACGATGCCCCCTTTTGTATACCATCGGTGGCCAAGTTTAGGATTTCTGACAGAGAACGCGGGGATCATACATCAATCCGTGAATAAATTTCATTTAGTTCTCGTTCTCGTTTTCCGCCGATAGGAGCCTTGATGTTTGTGTAGGTCAATAATCATATTGTTCACTGTCGTCATTCAACCTAGTACAAGATTTCAGACTAGTCAGTGAAGAGAAGCAGACGGTGTAGCCTACCATTGTGAATTGATTTTTGAATATATCAATCAAGATCATGTCGAGCTGGTAAGGCTACAGCGATCAAGAACTAGACCACCGTTAAGGTTTTAACTGTCGAGAGTCCCGAACACCATGACGGATGTGACAAGCAACTGATGATGATCGTTAGCTGCGAACCCGTAAAACCCCTGTTGTCCTCCTCAATCGGGTAAAAATTTGACACGAGTGTACAAATTCCCACCATTCCCGACAGCCAGTAGTAGTCTCGTAGATCCTTGTCCAGTCTTGACTGTCTTTCAATACGGAAAGGTAACAGAATGTTTGCATACATATTTTGAGGCCCACATGTAAGAACATAAACCAAGTCGGTTGGTGGCCAGTGCACCCGGAGTCAATTACTGACAGCATTCGTACTCGAAACTTCAGAACGCGGTACGCGAGTACTATACTGCTACTTAAGTAGAAGACACGAAATTGTTCTTTTACCTTCTGCACAGTTCTGCACTGCATTTTTCTCAATCTAGTGTTGGTGCGTCAGGAAAAGATGCACATGTTCTGCACAAATGTAACAAATGCGGTACTTCCACGTAGCAAAAACGGTTCGGCCAAGAAGCCCGAAGTAAACGAGTCATTTCGACAACAAAATGAGCGCTCAAAACATCGACAAGGAGGTTCTCGTATCCCATAGAAGGACATAGAATTTCAAAGCAACCTCAGATAAATAGACCAGCCTACAATAACAAAATGAAAAAACAAGCCCTCAGTTTCGCCCTCAGCTCAGACCCTTCGGAAAGACTTACCAATAACTCAGTAGCCGCAACATGTCCAAACCATCCAACATCGGGAAATCATCCTTCGGAAGGACAATAAGCTTCATAACGGACATCAAACTCGCCGAGCTTGAGAAACAACGTCTCGCATACCAGGCGCATATCAAGGTCATAGACGACTCAAAAGCGTTGGCGGAAAAGGGGGACATTCTTGGTCAAGTTAAGGTTCTTGCCAAAGCCGTTGAATCTTGGACAGGGTCCGGTGCAGTTAGCAGGCTTGACAGTATTGGCGGCAAGCTTCAGCTCTCAGACCTTGATTTTTGGATCCACCAGGCAGAAAGGGATCCTAGCTTCAATATCGACGTTGCACGAGGATGGGCACAAACGCTTGAGGACCACATGCACCACAATACCCTACGTTTCAACGCTGCAAAGCTGTTTGGGAACCTGTTTAATGAGTGGATATCTAGCGGAGACTCTGCGGCTTTGACCTATCAATCCGGAGTGGAAGAGGAGACCTTTGACTCGGATGCGATGAGCTTTGTGGATGTTGGGCGGACGGATCTGCGTGCGGAGAAGGAGAAACTTGAGTCTGTCATTTTCGAAGACTATCCCATCGACACCGACAAATTGCATGATTACTTGGAAGGGCTATTTGATTCGGCGGAGGGAGCAGCCGCATTGGAAAGGTTGAGGAACAATTTTGCCAATTTTGGATATGCTCTGCAAAGAAAGCCCATCACAACCGCGGATGTGGGCTATGCTATCCAAGGCTTGTTGTCATCTGGATTGATGGACGAGGAAAACAGAGACGTGCTAAAGGCGTTCAAGGGGAATGGTACAGTGATGAAGGAGTTGGCCAGCGTCCTCAACATGCGGCTGAGCAACCTAGGCTCCTGGTGCTGGCCAAAGGAGCCGATGGTTGTCGAGTTTCGCCGTCACCTTCATGGAAAATATCGGTAAGCGTAACTCCCAAAGGCAAATGCATAAATCTGATATTTACCAATCTTGTCAGGGGCTTCACCGACCCAGAGATTATCGACGCACTGTTCCTTCAGCATATAGCAGTGGCATGGCAAGTCGAGATGAAGATACGATTATTCGATGTCTTTGACAGTAAAGCTTGGGCGCGTCCTGGTCAACCAACGCCTGCGAATTCAAAACGTTGGTCTATGCAACTACAGGACGGGGACGGATCCTTTTCCGTCAATAGCGCAAGGGATGATAATCGGAGACAATACTTCTTCCTCAATCGGTTGCAGGACGAAGTCAGCATCCCATCGAGCTACGATGACTTGGTGGATGCTCCAGAAGGTGATGACGAAGACGAAAACATGGCCTCACCTGCAACAGTCAAGCGCAAGCTACTACATGTCATGACCACAGATTGCTACTTGAACAAAACTCTGCACGGTAGTCACTGTATTGTCCGTTCAGATTTGGAGTGGTTCGGGCCTTCTCTGCCGCACGACACAATCTTCACCGTGCTCGAGTTCTTAGGCTTCCCTACACCCTGGCTCAATTTCTTCCGTGCTTTCCTAGCCACGCCGCTGCGTTTTCCAGAAGATACCCAGTCTCGCATCCGCAAACGCGGTACGCCAATTGCGTATGCCATGAGCGTTGTTTTTGGAGAGGCAGTCCTTTTTGTCATGGATTTGGCGGTCAATCAGAGGGCTGGAGGCCTGCACCTGTACAGAATGCACGACGACCTCTGGATATGGGATTCGGATGCGAAGAAGGTGGCTGACGGGTGGGCAGAGATGAACACGTATGCCGATCTTGCTGGGCTCAAATTCAACAAGAAGAAAACTGGTTCCACCTTCGTGGGGACACTGACGGATGACCACGTTAGGCTGCCTGAAGGAGATGTCCGCTGGGGTTTCCTAAAATTTGACCCAAACACTGGTCGATTTGTTATTGATCAGGAGGATGTTAACCGTCATATCGCCGAGACGAAACGCCAGCTTGCGGGTTCGAAATCCGTATTCGGTTGGATCAATGCCTACAACAAATATGTCGCCTCATTCTTGAGAAATTTTGGAGGTATTCCTGCAAATTGTTTTACCGATGCGCACATCAACGATTTGATCGAAACCATGGGTCGTATTCAGACGGAGCTATTTCCAAAATACGAGGGTACCGATGGAGGAGCGGTTGGATATCTGAAGAAAACCATTGAAGACCGCTTTGACATTAAAGACATGCCTGATGGGTATTTTTATTTCCCCATTGCGAGAGGTGGACTGGGGCTGCGTAACGTGGCACTCGATGTCCTAGGTTTGGAGAAGTTTGGGCGACCTCTGGCATCAAACGGAAAGACCAACGCGTCACCCGAGGATTTGTTCAAAAAACAAGCTGACGGTGATAGGAGTGAGTATGAGGCTAGCAAAGAAAGGCGGGACTCAAGAGTCGGTCCTACGAAAGTCGCATTTATGTCATTTGATGAGTATATGTCTTTGAGGGAATCTTGGTTATCCAGATGGGGTGAGACATACAGGGAGATGCTATGCTCTCCTAATCCAAGACGCATAACCCTTATGCCAAAGATCAGGGAGGCCATGCGGGACAACTCCAGGGACTTGGAATGGGATTCGATGGATTGGTACGAGAAATGGATTCTCAGCGTGTATGGAGGCGCCATCATTGATAGTTTTGGTGGTCTGGAGGTGGTGGATCACGATTTGATTCCTATTGGGATGGTTGAATTATTCCGAACATCGAGGATGAATTTAGAGCAATAGCATATTTGAATGAACTTTTTGTTCATTGTCTTTGAGATTATTGAGGAACGGACTGAAGTTCAATGAAATTTTGAATTTGGTGAGCCTTCATAGATACGACATTGCGCGCCCGAAAAGTTTGGCCGGAACATGATCAAGGATGCAAGGATGGTGATTGTTGTGGTTGTATTTGTTTGTCATGAGGCGATCTCGGATCAACCAACATTGATCGGGGCATGCGTTGATTAGATTAGATGGTCGTGTCGGTGTGTCGCGCGACCGGATTGAGAGACGATTGCGGCCGATTCATTTCCACACCTCATACAAACCTCATCGATTCATCCCCTACCTCTTGAAAGCGTGAGTAACGACGACTCCTCGCTATCTGATTCTGAGCTTTCAGATTCTTTCGTAGTCGCAGACCAGCTAGTTTCCGGCCTAGGAAGTTTATCTCTTTCTCCCACCTCTTCTCTACCACCATCACCATCGCCTTCCCTTTCATCACTAAGCATGTTATCATCGTCGGGCGACACACCACCTCGATCATCTGCCGGGTTTGGTATTAACCTAACCAACAAGCAATTCAAGATCATGCTCAGTAGAGTGCACCCAAGACAGAAGCCGCTACTGCCACACCAGAGTCTCGTCCATTTTCCCAGATTCCTGACTTTGTTAACAACTCGTCAGAGAGTTCTTCTACTAGTGAATCTTTTCCTGAAGCATTTCCAGATGTTCCCCTCATCATGCTACTTGAAATCATCCATTTTAATTTTCATCAACCTGCACGAACTTGACATGGCCGCACATGACAAAGTACTCAAGGCCAGATCTTCCTTCGTTATTGAGAACGATGGCATATCTATAATGCCTCATGCCGGGTCCGTCAATACGTGGTCTCTAGAAAAAGTGATTAGTCAGAAACGGCTGGGTAAGAGCCTAGGATGATGGCCATATGACGTAGCCTGATCAGGAACAAGGTCTTCCCGCACCGCATCCGAGCGCTCCTGTGTAAGACGATGCACGACGCGTATAAGGTTGGCCAGTATTGGGACCAAATTTCCACGTTGGGGGGAAGGGGACTGTGCGCCAAATGTGAAATACCTAAAACCATGGCCCACATACTCTTCAAATGTCAGGCGTCGGCCCAACAACACGCCTGGGACATTCCTTCGGAGCTATGGGCGCTGAGAATCATGCCTTGGCCTCAACCCACCCTGGGGTTGGTCCTGGATGCAAACCTGGTGACTGTCAAGGACACCAAGGGGCGGCACCTCCAAGGCGCCTCCCGCCTCCTTACACCGATACGGGCGCTTAAGCCTCAAGAAAAAACTGGTTGGTGGGAAATTCTTGCGGACAGAAATGGGCTGCAGGAAGATTGGATCCGGCAAACCCGGGTTTTAGTGGGTGTGGGTTGATCCAGATACTGGTGTCACCGTAGTCCACACTACCTAGAAATAGGTGTGCTAAGACATTTACCCCGTGGTGACAGACCGGATGGAGTGAAAGTCTCCTCCTCTCATTAAGCCACCAGTAAGCTGGCGGGCTCCACCAAAAAAAAAATCCACGATGAGTGTACGCACTTGATTTTCCTAGTTGAGTGCTTCATCAATCTTCTCACAGCTCATGATGTTCAATGTCTACTGAAGTGCCTGCCTTTTTTCAGGCCTCACTTCAGATTACCTTCTCTTATTTCTCTAGTATACTCTTTTGTGTACACGTACATACATTCTATTTCCGCGTTGCATGAACCCCGTTTCTCGTTTCTCGTTCCTCACCGTCTTCGACTCCTTCCCCTCACTATTCAACCGACAAAAATCGGTGTCGCAAATCCCCGGAAAACCAAATGGGTAGCGGGCAGATGACTATATCTTTGCCAACCAGCTGATAACGTTCCAACAAAAATCAAATTCAAAGAGTCGTGTCACCACATATATTCTAACATCTTTCCTTCATTGTCTTCTGAACTTATTGCATTTCGTCATTAGTTCCCCTTTATCTCGCTGGAATCTGTCTGAGCCATGTCGGCCTATTAACTTTTCCTAGGCGGACTTTTAAGAAATAGACCAAAGTCTCCGAGTCGGTACTGCGTCACGACTTTGCCTACCGTCTGGCCCTGTATTCTTGTGTCAACCACATCTTGGCTGCACTGCACTGATTCAGTGCGGTTGAACTGTCACTGGGTGAGAATCTGTATAATTTATCCTTTCTTGTTCATTTCAATTGGCAGTCCTGTGTGAAAGGACTCCAGGCTGGCCTAACTATAACTCATTGATGTTTACTTCCTCCGAAATGCAATGAGGACGGCATATTTTGGTGATGTCTGCATGGCTTTTGACATATGTTAGACGTTTCTCAAAACAATCTGCGTCATCGTCATGCATTGGATTTAGGGTATTTTTGTCAATGCTGCGGCCCTTCCCTGTTCTTGCCCATAATGATACTCCTGGACCTGTCCTGTACTATAGCTTTGTGTCTTGCTCTGTGAGACTGCCCGTCTCCCGCTTGGCCTCTCAAGCGCTCTTGAGCAAGTTGAATATCCTTAGATGTGACTTCCACGTCCTGCTCATACATTTAGGCGCTCCAACGGGCATTATATTGGCGTTTATTGAATCAATTCATAATCAGAACACGTCACTGTTGTTGTTCATTTAACTGCCTCGGGACACCTCTAATCGACGTCAAAAACTTTGATGTGTGGACAGGCTGTCCGAGTGTAATTCTTCCGAACTTATTCTGGATAACCTATGACGATGCATGTATTGATTGTTGACCACGTTTTCTCAGACCTGTCATTTCAGCGCATGAGCACTCCCAAGTTCAATCGCTACTGTGTATGGAGTGATAAACTGATGCTCCACCAAGAATCATAAAACTCCACCTTGACATGGGAAGTATTGTCTAGTTTTTGTTCTTTCTGCTGCGAAAACATAGCTTCTGACAAAACAAGAAATTCAACCACAACGCGTAAAGATTCGTGAACGCGTATAAAAGCTAGGTATGTTCATCTCATGTTCTTCACTCGAACAGGCTCAAACAGTTCAGTAAACCAGCTCTTTAAACATGCAATTCAAAGTTCTCGCCACCCTCGCACTTGGTGCTACCCTTGCTGCTGCCACAGGTTCCCCCTCCAACCAGTGCGACACTGGTAGCCTTCAGTGTTGCAACAGCACCGGAACCGCAAGCGACGGAGCGATCTCCAAGCTCCTCGGCCTTTTGGGCATCGTCGTTCAAGACGTCACCGCCCTCGTCGGCGTCAACTGCACCCCCATCACCGTCATCGGCGCTGGAGGTGACTCCTGGTAAGCACAAAGTTTGCTCCGGGTTTTTCAGTATATGCTTATTTGCTCTTAAATAGCACTGCTCAACCCGTTTGCTGCACCAACAACTCGTTCAGTAAGTTGCCTCACTATTTGTTTTGCGACGAATACTTAGCCAATTCGTAGATGGCGTTGTTGCCCTTGGCTGCACCCCGATCAATCTCAACCTTTGATTTTTTTCATACATAACCCAAATTTGTTGCGAAGGATGGGAAGGAACCGTAACTCTGACTTTCCACTCTTCATACTGCAGTTGTTTGTGTACCAATCTTTCACCAACTCTGTAGTTACATTGGTTCAAATCATATTCACCATTGTCGTTGTTCTATTGATTATAAGGGCATAAATATATCGATTGTCGTCACCCAGCAGTTGTCTACGTTAACCCAACGCTTCTCAAAAAAGGACGACGCACAGGCGCCTAGCTTGACGTAATGCGCTATGTGTGATCTGAACGATCGGGTCCGCAATTAATCTCGTCAGGCACCCACTGCCTGAACCCTCTCTCCTTTTCTTTTCCATTTCAACAAGGGTTGAAACAAAGCGTTGCAACTTGAAACTGTGATACTATACTCGTGTCAACGGCTCTGCGAATACTCAACGTTCAACGTTATAACTTAAACTTTATGCTAACGAACCCTCGCATGCCAGCCCTCACTAAGTGAGTCGAAAGTTAGCCTTTCTACCCTCACACTCAGCTTCAACCCTCGTACTCAGTTAGCCTTTCTACCCTCATACTCACAGCTCTACTTTGGCTCTATTCACGTATCGAATATATCGATCCGGTAGGTGCGCAGGTGCAGCTCCTGATTCCATTTTTAGCACACCGTGGGTTTTGAAATCCTTACCAAGCCAAGCTTCAAACCTTCAAAGCCAAGCCTCGATGCTTAGAAATCGTGGTATGACCGATCCAGTGATTTGCAAGCGCCTGCGATGGGGCAGCATTGGGCAATTCTCAGCTTAACCTGACTCACAACTGGAGGCTATCGTTTCGTATCTATGTTTATAAGCAATCTTCAAGGAGGACGAGGTTAATGAGCATGGTATATAAGTCCAGTGCACCTGGAGGGTGCACATTGCAAAATTTCAAAAATCCCCCCCTCCACTCCAGTTCCCCCACCTCTCCATTCGAAACGCGATGATTGACACCTTCCGAGATTCGACTGTAGGGCTTTTTATCAACGCTGCTTCCGGTGGTCGATTCCTCCCTTTCCCAGAACAACGGCCGGGATGGCAACTACCAGCAAACCTCCAGCTCTCGAAAGCGATTTCTTCGTCGTCCGATACCATCGTCTCTGAGAAGCGGGATTCCATAGCTTCACCGTCAAAGGATCATTTGAATGATGTGACGGACTCTACTCGCACGTCCACCAATGCATTCCAGTCATCCGAGTCAGAGCAAAAGTCGTTGTCGTTCGTTGAGAAGGGCCAGGTTGATGTGAGAGTCGACATGCTTAGAGAAGACACCATTCAAGAACCTGTATCGGGGACGATTGTGGACTGGTATGATGAGCATGACCAGGAGAACCCACAGTAAGTCAACATGATTATGACAACTCATGTTGGAACCAGGTTCATCGATTTATTTTTAGGAACTGGAGTCTGAGGAAACGGATATTTGTCCTTGGGCTGGTGTCTCTCCTTACATTTAGTGTATACATAGGTTCTGCTATCTAGTAAGTGGCTGCGCTCTGGAGAAATGACTTTTTTTTTGATATCTTCTGTAGCACACCCTCAATACCAGGGGTGATTGAAAAGTTCAATGTGTCAAAAACGACAGCCACACTTGGTCTATCGTTATATGTGATTGGATACGGTGTCGGCCCTCTGATATTCAGTCCACTGTCGGAAGTTCCCTCTATTGGCAGGACACCTGTGTATATGGCGACGCTCTTGATATTCGTGGTCCTTCAGCTTCCAACGATCTACGCCCCTAATATCCAGACTCTGCTCGCGATGAGATTTTTTGCTGGATTCTTTGGCTCACCAGCTCTTGCGACAGGAGGAGCTTCTATCCAAGACATGTACGCTTCCTCTGACAGTTGGACATAATTCAAGGAACTTATTATTTCTTTCTAGGTTCCCGATTGTCAAGTTACCTTACGCTCTCATCGCTTGGAGTGTTGGCGCTTTGTGTGGACGTACGTGCATTCTTTCCTTGTGGTCCTTGGCTAGAATCTTATTTCATTTCCCTTAGCCGTTCTCGGACCCACAATCGGTGGATTCGCAGCGCAGAACAGAAACTGGACATGGCCACTTTGGGAGCTATTTTATATTGGCGTGTTTGCTTTCATTGTCCTCATGCTCTGGCTCCCCGAGACCAATGCCGAGACCATTCTCTTAAAGCGCGCCCGCCGCCTACGAAAGTTGACTGGTAACCCCAACCTGTTCAGTGAAAGCGAAATTAAGCAGTCGCAAATGAAGCCTTCCGATGTATTGTTTGAGGCACTCTTACGTCCTTTCCAGCTCATGATTGAGCCCGCGGTCCTGTACGCCAATGTTTACCTCGGATTGGCCTACGCCATCTTCTATCGTACGTAAGGCTCTCCTTTTCTTATGAATGCTGGCTAATTCTGTCTCCTACAGTGTGGTTCGAAGCGTTCCCGCTTGTGTACAACGACATCTATCACTTCAACCTCGGCCTCTCCGGTCTTCCGTTCATGGGTCTCTTGGTTACGTGTTTCTTCACGAGCTTTGCTTATGTGTGCTGGAACTATTATCGCGTCGAACCCGAATTCAAACGAACCGGGTACATCGTCCCCGAGTCACGCCTTGCTGTGGCTCTTGTTGCCTCTGGATTCATCCCAGCTTCTCTCCTTATCTTTGGTAAGTTGATTTGAGTGCATCAACTACATTGCTGGACTTACTCACCATTGAATAGGATGGTCTTCTCGTGCAGATGTTCACTGGATTGTCCCTACCATCGGTGCGGCTCTGTACCTCCCAGGGTATGTTTTACAGTTTTTACACATCGCACATGCGATCTAAACTGCTCGTCAAACAGACTATTTCTCCTCTTCCAGAGCATTCTTGTCTATCTTCCTTCATCATACCCAAAATACGCTGCTTCAATTCTCGCGGGAAATGATCTCTTCCGGTCGACAGTAGCTGGCTGCTTCCCGTACGTATCCGTTCTCCGATAACCCATGTTTTTTGAATCTGACACAACCACCATCACAGTCTCTTCGGTACGCCTCTCTATCACAGGCTCACCATTGGCGGCGGGTGCTCCCTACTGGCCGGTCTTTCCATTGCATTGATTCCCGGACTTTTTATTCTCTACAAATACGGTGGTAAACTTCGGGCTAGATCGAAGTACACCTCTGATCTCTAAGCAACATAGAATCCATCATAGATAACTGGTAATTTATGACATTATGAAGCTATACCTCACGCCTTGCATATTCATGATAATCAATACTGTAGCGGTAGTATTTTATATGTAGAACAGATGTCAAATATCTTATAATAATATTTGTGGCGGACACACTATAATATTCAGCCTGAAGGTCAAGCAGATCAAACAAATCAAATGAACACGTATATTTCTTTCACCACACAAACTCGAAATCCATAAAGGAAGTCTTCACTGAACCTAGGATGTTTATCCAACTTCTAAAGTTCTGAACAGCCATTAGGCTTGTGATGCTGGAGTTGAAAATCAATCACTCAGAAACTGTAGGACATCATGCTGTGACCTATTAGTTGTTCAACGGCGGTGATAGGCCTCGCTGTTCAAATATCGGTTAATGTCCGGCAGGTCAAGCAGAAATTATGAGTTCTGCAATACTAGTAATAGTTAGTGTCCTAGGCTGACAGTAAAAGAAGCTTTGTTCTTTTTCTCTCCCTTTCAAAAATTCTGGCCGTGGAACGCGTCAACTGTTCGGCAGCATTCTGGGGAATCTATTAATAGCGCACCGGCTGAGTATCCGTCGGATAACAGAAATCCATTTTTAGCACACCCTTGAACGATACCACTGCTAGCGCCCATGAAGTGGATTGGGAATTCGTTGTGTGTGTATTATTCTAGGGAGTTTTGTTGATTTTTTTTTCAGACGAAAAATTATCCTGGAGTTCTTTGTAGACCATGCTCATCTGAGCGGCATTAACAAAAAATTGAATCACAAAGAAGAAAATATATTTCTTTCATTTTAATTTACAATGACGGACGAGCTCCAGTGACAGGGATCGGTTATGCTTCCGTATAACTGGATGAGTCTATTTTTGCTACAGCCTGGCTTTGGGAATCCCTTCCAAATCAGGGCACGATGTGAGAATTTGGGTGGCATGTGCAAGCGCCTGCGTTGTAGACAGCGTTGGATACTCCTCAGATTTACCTCATCCACCCCACTAGTCAATTAGTTTATCTCTGAGAATTTATAAGCCATTCTGAACGAGAGCAAGGTACATGACAGAGGTATAAAAGACGATTGCACCTGAAGCTGGGCATTGGAAAACACAGAATTCCCCACCCTTTCTTCTTAATAAGCGATGACAGACACCTTGAGAAACTCAATCGTTGGACTTTTTATCAACACAATTTCGGATGGTCGATTCCTTCCTTTCCCTGAACAACGGCTTGGATGGCAATTACCTGCTAATCTTCAGCTCGCAAGGGCAGCTTCTTCACCCCCCGATTCCAAAGTACACGAAACCAGTGAATCGGTATCCTTCCAGCCTACGTTGGCAAGAAATGATTTGGAAGAGACGATATCCAATCGCACGTCTGCGAATGCATTTCATTCGTCAATTAACTCATACCGCAAGTCGTTGTCATCCATTGAAAAGGCACAGGTCGACCTCAACATGAAACCCGTTCATGAGACAGTGTCAGAGACGATTGTAAATTGGTATGACGAACATGATCAAGAAAATCCACAGTACGTCTACCCTCATCTCGACCAGGACCAGGCTCATAGACTTTGTTTTAGAAATTGGAGCTTGGGAAAACGCATATTCGTCCTTGGGCTGGTATCTCTTCTTACATTCGGAGTTTATATAGGTTCTGCAATCTAGTGAGTAATTAGTTGCTTGAGGGTATGGTTTTTCTGAGTCAATCTTAGTACACCCTCAATACCCGGGATCATAGAAAAGTTCAACGTGTCAAAAACGATCGCAACACTTGGTCTATCGCTATATATTATTGGATATGGTGTTGGTCCTCTAATATTCAGTCCATTGTCGGAAATTCCTTCAATTGGAAGGACTCCCGTGTATATGGCAACTCTCTTGATCTTTGTACTCCTGCAGCTTCCCATAATATATGCCCCAAACATCCAAACTCTACTCGCAATGCGGTTCTTCACCGGATTCTTTGGTTCACCGGCCCTTGCAACTGGCGGGGCTTCCATTCAGGACATGTACGTTTCGTCAGGGAATTGTTAATAAAATCGAGGAATTTACTTTACTCTGTCTTTTTAGGTTCCCAATTATCAAATTACCTTACGCACTCATCGTTTGGAGTGTTACTGCTTCATGTGGACGTAAGGAATCTTCCTCTTTTAATTTTCTGGTATCGCATTGTTCATTCCACTTCAGCTATTCTCGGCCCTATAATCGGCGGATTTGCAGCACAGAACAGAAACTGGACATGGCCGCTCTGGGAGCTATTCTATATTGGCGTGTTTGCTTTCATTGTCCTCCTATTCTGGTTGCCTGAGACCAACGCCGAGACCATCCTCTTAAAGCGCGCCCAACGCCTACGAAAACTGACCGGAAACCCCAACCTGTTCAGCAAGAGCGAGATCAAGCAATCGAAACTAAAGCCTTCTGAAGTGTTGTTCGAATCGCTCTTACGCCCGTTCCAGCTCATGATCGAGCCCGCTGTCCTTTACACCAATGTTTACCTCGGATTAACCTACGCTATCTTCTACTGTAAGTATGACTCCCATCAAGTTATATGTGCTGCTTAATGACACACTCTTTTTATAGTGTGGTTTGAAGCCTTCCCACTGGTCTACGGCGACATCTATCACTTCAATCTCGGCCTCTCCGGTCTCCCGTTTACGGGTTTGTTGGTTACCTGTATCCTTGCCAGTTCCGTCTATGTGTGCTGGAACTACTACCATGTTGAGCCCACATTCAGGAAAACCGGATATATTGTCCCAGAGTCACGCCTTGCAGTGGCTCTTGTTGCCTCTGGATTTGTTCCAGCGTCTCTCCTTATATTTGGAAAGTTGATCTTATCTTATCCCACACCAGTCCCAGACTTACCTTTTTCAAATAGGATGGTCTTCCCGGCCGGATGTGCACTGGATTGTCCCAACCATAGGAGCAGCTTTGTATATTCCAGGGTAGGCCTCTTTTCCAATTAGTCAACCCAATGATCTAACCTTAGTTGTTGAATAGCTTGTTCCTGCTATTCCAGAGCGTTCTCGTCTACCTGCCTTCGTCATACCCAATCTACGCAGCATCTATACTCGCTGGAAATAGTCTCTTTCGATCCACAGTAGCTGGTTGTTTCCAGTTTGTGTCATTTGTTTACTTGCCTGAACCTGACTAATCCGATATCTCAGGCTCTTTGGGACCGCTCTTTACCGCAAGCTCACTATTGGTGGCGGGTGCTCTCTGTTAGCTGGACTTTCAATTGCATTAATTCCCGGATTATTCATCTTCTACAAGTACGGTGGCAGACTTCGGGCTAGATCGAAGTATACCGTCAATGTCTGAGCAACATTGATTGACCATTTGACGAAGCTACACCTCATACACACACACTTTATATCTGTAGCTGTACTCGAAGTACTATAAAGTTACCTGTATAGAACATCTATTTTCCTCGAACATTCGCGAAACGTTACAATCAAGTTTGGAGTGATTAAGTTAGCGAGGCAGCCTTGGCAGCATCTTCTAGCTCAGAGAAAGTACCAGTTTTCATGCACATGCTTCTGAATACGCCATCTTCCTTTTGTATCAAATTCCAAGGAGTGTCGAATTCGACGATCTGAAAGGTAGCATGACATCAGTCCAATTAAGATTAGAAAGCTACATGCTTCTCTACCTTTCCCTTATCTAATATGATGAGTCTGTCGTAATCGATGATTGTCCGAAGGCGATGAGCAACTGAAAAGCAAATGTTCTCTTAGACGCATTGCTCTGAGTATGAAGGTGCCCATACCTGTGAGAAGAAGGGATCCCGAAAACTCTTCTCTGATCGTAGCTTGTATGATTGAATCTGTCTCAAAATCTATACTGCTCGTTGCCTCATCGAAGATGATGATTGGGCTTCGACGAATAAGTGCCCGGGCCATTGCAATTAGCTGTCTTTGACCCTGAGAGAAATTAGTTCCTCCCGCCGACACCTGAGCGTCGAGAGAGATGTTCGGTTTGCTGTCGATGTTAGTAGTCGCGGTGGAGAAGTGTTCACTGTGCATTGAAGACGCCCTGGAGGGGGTACGAGACGGTCTGATACTTTGAGTTTGAGGTGTGTCGTCCGCAAACATGCGCACACGACGCAGTGCCTCTGTACATTCCCCGTCGCTATGGTCACCTAGCAGTAGATATGAGCGTCAGGACATAATGATCTCACACACAACGCACCAAATGGATCAAGGTTTTCTCTCAAGGTCCCTGAGAAAAGTGTCGCGTCCTATACATCAGTCATTATATTGTCCATCAATAAAATGTATATTTCTCTACTTGTGGGATGAAGGTCTAGTATACCATGTCAGGTTTAGACAAAAGGACTAGGTGCGTTTACACTGACAATTTTGGAACGTAGATCGTAGACACCGATGGTCGAAATGTCAATTCCGTCGATTGTAATGCTGCCATTAGTAGGTTCAACCTTCGTATAGTATAGGAGTTATTACCAAACAAAGAACGACCGGAGGTACATCATAACGTACAAATCTCATAAGGCTGGTAGCCAAAGTCGACTTTCCACTACCTGATTCAAGTGTGAGACCAGAATACATCAAGATTGTTGAAAACGTACCGGTTCTCCCAAGCAAGCCAATACGTTCACCGGCTTTCAACGAAAAGGATACATCATTAATCACAGAGGGAAGCTCTGGTGCATATTTGACTTCTAAGTTCTCTACAACAAGTAGGTCATTGTTGCTGGAGTACGACGGCCAATATGCAGGTGCCCTTTTTGTTTCTATAATCGCTGGAGGTTCCTGCGGGACATCGAGACTATGGCCTAGTTAGTTCTGATCATATTCAGCAAGGAGAATAAGCTAGGCTTACTACTCAATTAGTCTCTCGACAGAGCTTCGCAAATTGAGTACAAATATGTTGTTCCAGATCAAAAATTGACATACTTAAGGTCCAGCTCCAGTGCTAACATACTCCATTAGCATTGTAAAGCCGTCATAACTATCAACCGCTTACTTGTCCAGTATCTACATGTCCAATAGACTGTAGGTCCCATACCGTTAGATACACTTCATCATAGGTGTAATATATCTAGATACCTGACAACGTAAATGCCATGGCGCTGGTGATACATAGGGCTGCCAGCCCGGCGTCGTTCTTGAGGATCGAGATGGAGAACAATGTGGTTAGGAGAACGATCAATGCCCCAAGGGTATCAAAGTTGACCAGTAACCAGCGATTAGTCATCCAGAACATATACCACATCTAGCCAAATAAAACAATAAGCTCAACGTGGAGACACAGAAGGAAAATAGTACGCTGCCTTTGTAGTAGTGTCGATCTTAACATAGAGGCCATCAAGGAAGCGTCTCTCAGCGCAAAAAGCTCTGACTGTCACAATTCCCTCCAACATTTCCCCAAAATGGGAGTAAATCGGTGATCTTGTCGTGGCCTCCATTCGTCGGAGATCCCTGCCTGTGTTCAAATACCCTAAAGCAAGTTCGCGGTAAATTAATCCAATGAAGAATGCCGGTATGCAAAAGTATGGTAAAACCACGCTGTTTGAAAATTAAAGTTACTACACCGCCATGTCAATATTTTAGTTGTGGACGTACGCAACAGTAAGAATGGCTACAAGAAATCCCGCCAATGCTGAATTGACGGCCTGGAGGGTCCCAGCGAGGGAAGAATCGATGGTGTCCATATCCTTCTCGCCCGTCAGTATTTATTACATAACACGCACTTACTGTGGGTTGTAACTAACCTTTCCAAAACGATTCAGAATGCGACCTTAGGGGAAACGAAATGTTATTTGAATGACATAAAAAATAAAATATCACTTACCCTGGGGTGTGATATCGTGAAATCTGAAAGTTGCGTGAACAATGGCCACGAGGAGCCTCCTATTATGACATTGATAAGAAGGAAAGAGAGAAAAATGGACAGGACATCACACACTTGAACAAAATGCGAGAGGCGCGCAGCGCGCCTGTGTATTGTGCTGTGACGGACAGTACACTGACCAAAGTAGTTATCATCCCGATGGCAGCGTATATTCCAATGTACAAAAGTGGATGTTCCATGGCACTAGGCCAAACGATACCAAAAGGACCGGGGGTTCTTGAGTCAAGACCTACCGCCTGTCCAAATTGCTGGATTCCGAAGTTGGTCTGGTCGTTGGCCGCATTCAAATTGATAGTTAAAATAGTCGGATATTGTACACCATACGGTGTACTACTGGTCTCATTTCTATATGCTTCTCCCCATGTCTAGAGGTAGTCGATCAGCTACGAGCTAGAGAGATTGTTGAATTAGTTCAACATACCCTGATCCATAATTTCTCAGCGATGCCCAAAAATTGGTTAACAAATACTATGACAGCCAAGATAAACCAGATTCGATACGAACTGAAAAAAAGGATTAAGATTTGCTGAAAGCGATGGAACGTTAGGACATACGACGCCTTCAGGTAGGTGTTGTAGATGGACCACTTTACACCACCTGTCTCCCTAAATTCATCCGATACCAATTTTCGAGGTTTCTTGACCTCTATCTTGGGCTCCAGTTGGTCTTCGAGAGCGGTCTTAGCTTCAGGTTGCTCGACCTCAACTTTGACCTCCTCATGCACTCGGATTGAAGATTCAACAACAATATCGCTGAGTACACCTTGCTCCCTCAACTCGTGAACGCCACCTTGAGTGTCAATACGACCGTCCAGCATACGTACAAGATAATGAGCGGCTGGAAGTACCAGGTTTACATGATGTGTTACGAGAACCTAAGACATATCGATATGTAAATGAAGAATTCGGAATGAGCGGAAATACATACGACTGTCCTGTTTGCCAACAGAGGACCACAGAGTAGTCGATCGAAGAGAAATCTGGCCGTGTGACTATCTACTGCGCTCAGGGGGTCATCTAGAAGTACGAATTTTGTCCGGGCATAGACTGCTCGCGCGAGAGCGACTCTTGCTTTTTGCCCTCCCGATAGGTTGACGCCACTGTTTCAACCCGAAGAAATGCGGTAAAGTGGTTAAGAAGGACATTATTCATTGTAAATCAAAGGCGTACCGGGCACCAATTTCGGTGGCATCCCCATCTTCTAGCATTTGGAGGTCGGGAAGGAGAGCACAGCACTCGACAACCGTATTATATCTCTCCTCATCGAATGGATACCCGAAGATGATGTTCTCTTTGATAGATCTATGGAGCAACCACGGTAGTTGAGCAGCGTATGAGATGCAATACATGAGGCCATTCTCGTCGACACGATTTGGATCTTTAGACAACAGGATTCTTCCCGAAACCAAGGTCATTTCGCCTAATATCGCCATCTAAGCCAAAAGAATGTTAGCGTACACGTAACGTTGAATCATACAAAGGACACTTGCAAGAAGAGCAGTTTTCCCCGAGGCAGTTGGTCCAGTCACGACGGTCAATTTGCCTTCCGGGAACTTGACAGATATGTCGCTCAGCTCAAACTTATGTACTTCGTTACTTTCCAACGTAGTGCTGTCAGATGAACTTCCCTCGTTTGCCACAACCGCGATCTCTGGAACACTTGAAGTAGCAGGAGGGTGGCTTATTGACGAAGTCCTAGCTTTATCCTTCTTTTCAACGACAGTCACTTCGTTCCACCGCAGGGTAGCGTTGCTGAGTCCCAAGCCTTCATCGACGATTGCATCAAATGGTTGAGAATTTCTCTTCAGCGTTGAGACCTGTTCGGTGACTTCTTCTTCATCGAGGTAGACAGAAATACGTTCCAGTGCAACCTGGGCCTGATTTGCTTAGAGATTAGTATTTGATTCCACAAAGAACGATGACTATGAGGAACCTGAAGAATCTGGACCAAGTAAGTGGGAAGCACTTTGAGAGGGGCTCTACGAAAAATTCATTATACGATCAAGGCCAAAGAAAATAACTAGATATTAGAGTCCCATACCTGACCATGCTGAACAAAGCAATCGCCTGTTGGAGATGAATTTCCGACTGAATGAGCAAACTTGTGACAGGAAATTTGTCGAAACTTACCGTGAACGCTGTGCTTATAGTCAACTCGTTACCGCTCATCACATAGGCAAAAAACGATATGATAGACACCAATATCGGGGCGCTGTTGGTAAGTAAATGGAACAGTATCTGGTTGATCCGAGCTGAAAAGGGTAAGGCCTTTAAACTAATCCTACTATGCGCTTGAGATCTTGTTCACCTTTTCTGATCCACTTCAGTTCCAATTCTCTTGCCTCCATTGCTCTCGCAATCCATCGTTCTTCCCATGCAAAAAGTTTAATGAATTTGATCTAACAAAGAGCGTTGACGGTGTGTTAGCGGACACCAAAGTTTAGAGGACTTACAGCCCTGATCAACTCGTTTAGCACACCCATACGTTTATCTTGGGCACTCATGATACCTTTATTGATTCGGACATTTCGACGGGCGAGGAAATTGTTCAGGGGCCAGCCTACTACCAGGACCAAGAAACCGGCGAATGCACTAATGCCGAGAAGTCTGAAAAAAATATTAGGGACGAGGATTTTGCTCTTGAAAACATCATACTGACTGGTAGAGAAATGTGCATGCAATGATGATCTCGAAAGGAGCTGTAGAAAGATAGGGGTAGTTTTATTCTCAGAACGTAAGATTTGTGCAACATACCTCCGTAAAGGTTGAATATGATTGTGACCATTCTTGATATCTGAATTGGAGTGGATAAAATGTGTGCCATTAGGAAAGAAAAGACTTACTCGGTTAGAGTCACTGGACATAAGATTAACAATTTTACCCGTACTGGCACCTGGCTTGGGATCATCAGAAGTGTCGGACTTTCCTTTGCTACCCGCTTTTCCTTCTCAGACAGTGAGACCGAGTGTAGTCTTTTTTTTAATATAAGATGGGTTCACCTTTACGCCCGGAGGTCGGAGGAGCTTGCGACGTGGAATCAGTCGCCTTTGATTGGTCGACGATAGCGGAGAAATCCTTTCTTTTCAATGCTTTCGCATATATGGATGTCATGAGTTCCGAACGTATCCTGGTTGATGCTCGACGAGCGAACCAGAGATGTTGAAGGTCGGATTGTGTCTAATTCGTATTGCACGTCAATTCGATTTGTTAACCAAGATAATGGTGATTCCTAGACCTTCAGTATAGTGCAAAAGAACGCCAAAAAGCCGTATATGTAAGCCTCCAGCTTTTTTTCAGGGGTAATTACTTCAACGTCAATTGTATCGAGGATTTTCCTAATTAAACGGACAATATCAGCCAACTAAGTATTTCGCGTGATAGGGCTTGAAGTTGACACATACTTCAAAAAATATGGGCCGGTGTATTGTAGTACAACGCTCACAATGGTAAGAGTAAAGTCAATTCTACGGTCAAATATCAGCAAAAACCATCATTTTAGTCACTGTTCCATACATGATATCCAGCGAATTCGCGGCCCATATGCGACGAAATAAACTCGTTTGCCTATCAATTTGTTTTCATAAGCCACAAAAACAGCATTGATAACGTATACACCAACCGCAAAGCACTGAATTTTGCGAACAGGGGGCGTGATTGCATGGTTGGACTGATATTCCAAACGTCCTTTTCATGGAGGGTAGCATATCGACCCTGTAGCGTACGTGTGAGCGAGCCAGGGAAAGCGAAATGGATCGGACTCACTGATCGGATAAGAGGGTAAATCCAAGAGAAAGACACCCACTGCCACAAGGTAGCATAATCCTCCGTGGTTAGAGTGTGACCCTTATAACAATTAGCGAGGTATGTTGATGGTTGACGTTTTTACTCACAATTTCTTGTGGATCGACCTTCGCGCTGGGTAATTCCGATGGTATGTTGAATATGATGATCAACGAAGACACGATCGCAAGAAGGTTGACACTTCGTAACAGTAAGGAAAGTTGCGAAGGTAGAGGGGAAAGCAGGACGGCGTAATCGTAGATAATCCCTCCGATATCTACAATAGCACCAAAGAAGAAAAGCAGATAGATGACGACGACATCGTAGGGGGCTGACTTGGATGTTGATGGTACCAAAGGGCGAATGGCGGTGTAGATCCATGAAAACGCGAGAGCGTAGCAAAGGATGCCGTCTACGTTGTTGTGCGAATCGTGAAGTTGGAAAGACCCACTGACTATCCAGCAGAGGCCTTCTGCGGCACCGATGAAGGCGAACGCGACATGGTGTCGACGAACGTGGGATTTTGGTAGGTCTTCGATATTGTCATTCTCAAAGGCGCGTCCTATTGCAGATTTGTTGTCAAGAGCTTCAGCTTCACGAAGAGTGAGGAAGTTGTGCAAAGGTGATTGTAAAAAACGACAAAATCGTTGTACTGGTCGTGGTTTGGGAAGTTTGGATAGACACAACAGGCCGACAAGTCCGAAAGGGAGCAAGGCAGACCACGATGCACGAATGCACGGGTCGTTGAACTCGAAAACACTTCTGTTATTGCAGATACCCATCTGCCTAAATTCAAGCTTGTTGGGCGGGCGCTGCAGTGGGCTGCGTTGCAGGTTGACATGTCCGACAATACTTTTTATGTTGCTCGAGGCAGTGTCGCACGCACGAACACCCATCACGTCGAGCTTTGCCGGCATCCACCATGGCCACCTGACGCAAGTAGCCACCAAGGGCGTTATCCACCACCAGACTTATTTATACGACGTCTAAACAGTTCAACTGCGACTACCTTGTCTGTCGAGACGACGGCCCACGATGTTCGGATATCCAGTGGTTGGGTCGAGGTCCCATGCTCAACGCTGACCGGGGGTTTCATGGGAACGCAGACAGCGGCGAGGAGATAGGGTTCTTGAACGGGTGGCCATTGGTTGTTCAATGCGAAAAGTCGAGAACAATTCTTCACATGGTGAGCAGGCTATCTGTTTCAGTAGCGGTCCTGCTTGATGTTCATCAACCATACCCTAGCAATGCCAGATCGGGGCCGCCATGATCGTTTAGAGTGCCCACCATGTGCTATGAAGAGCCGCATTTGTTCCCCACAACATCAGCAATCTTGGTCATATCGCCTTTAACGACGCTGCCGGCCTTCAGGCAGCTGCAAGATCATATGGCATATGCTCATCGATTTGTACGTTGCCACACGCCCTGTGCTCCGATGTCGCCCTCTGACACAAGTACTTAGCTCCGCGTTGTCGCATTCAAACCCTGGATTCCCTTCACAGCGGCGAATCTATTCATTGTCGGCATTGACGAAACTCGTTTGAATGGTGGTTAACGGCTGTGTGGGTACAAACACGCGGGCGTCGTTGAAATTGTAGGGGTGACGGCCGAACAAAATAGGTGTTATATCTTTCTGTGCTTGTGAGTATCATCATCTAAATCTCGTCGACATCGCTGAGCTGTGATGACTAGCTGATCGTATATTATTACTCCCTCATCATCAGTTCGCTCTATCGTCATCATCACTTCGCAATCATACTCGATTCAATGGCAGCAAGGTTTATGAGATCAAAACCTTTTGGCGTTTGCATGGCCGGTTCAACGCTACCGAATCGCTGAGTGCAAGACGTCATACTGGATTTCTGGTTTAATGGGTTGACTATGGGGATCCTATCGATTGCACTAGGCTCTACGGACGTTTGAGACGAGGCTTTGACACAGTGGCATAGTATCTGGGGTTTGGAGTGCGATTGCAAGTTTCAACGTGAGTATCCATTTCAAACAATATTGCTCATGAATGATCTTCGGCTGAGACTATTGGCTCTAACAGAGCACCCGGCCAGTGCTACTATCGTCTTGCCAGACTCATAAGGCATGGTTTACCATGCGGCTACTGGCAAATGATTCCTAACACCTGATACGGCCTCTTTTTCGGCCAGGTGACACGAGCAGCGGTTGTTGAAAACGTCGTTTCAAGGACTACATTTGAGCCGAAGGGCTTCAACCTGCGACTAGTAACAGGGACTTCTTAATGCTCTCATCACAACTTATGGCTGATTCAGAGTGCTGTTTCTTCCTCAATAAGCCAATATGGTTTCTACTGATTTCACTATTTCGAAAACGATTTGTACCAAACGCTATCTTTGTGTCGATGACGTTGAATTAGGACCATTAACACTATAAATTTTATATATATCATCCTCGTGTTTCCCTGCCTGCAGCATGCCTACTCGCAGCGACTGTGCAAGGCGATCATTCTTTCCCCCTTCTTCAACTCGCTGTCTACAGCCCAGACGTCGGCGGAGGACTACATAATACGTGAGTATAGTCGTTTTTCAGGTCCTAAATTTCAGGCATCTTACCACATCTCTCTAGACGAACTCACAAAAAATGGCCACTCTCAACGTACGACAGGGCCCACCCATCGGGACCGCACTCGTCGTAGTCAACAAGGACCCTCCACCCATTGTGGTACGTTATTTTCTTACACCCACGAGACTTACCTTGACTCATCGTTTTCGGGCAGAGGCTGCAAGGTTTGGAAAGACCTGTTTCCTCGCTGGCGGAGAATGTGCAAAAGGTCATGGGAGCATTCTACGATGTCCACAAGACTCTTATAGCCCGCAAAGGTCTACACAAAGGGACGATCGAGCGATTCAAAGAGGCTAAACACCTGTTTAGAACTGAATGCGAGAGCCTTCGACAGGTTCTACAGAGTGGATACCGTCACGCAGTAGACTTCACTTCCTCATGTCAACGTGCTCCAAATGACCGTCATATCTCTGCGAAAAGATGTCAACTGTCAGGAAAGAGTGTTCTCCGAGATCTGCAAGAGGTCAATAGAGTTTACGATAGAGATTTGCAGAGCTTCCGGACCCAGGAGAAAGATTTGAAAGACCAACTGACCGAGAAGAACAAGAAAGGTGGTAAGTGGCCTGCGTTTGTGCGCGTTTAATGTCGTGTTTCTTATTCCTAACTTTACAAAGGTCAATCTCGATCATCGACACTCGACTCGCAACAGCAGCAAACCCCGAAGGATGCGCACCCGGAACTCACGGTGACGACGCTATTCTCTGCACTGGAGGATGTGAGATCTTCTCTATGGGACATTCTTGCGTTCTGGGAGAACCATGCCGCGTTCCTTACCCTGATCGTGAATCGGCAAAGTAACTTTCCGTCACCTGGGGATGAAACGAAGGCAACGGTCGAGATCTGGATCAAATACCAGGCTGCCCTTTTGCAGGCCAGCAGCTCTATAGCACAGTCTGCAGACGCTATGACTATCGATCCAGCTATTGTGCAGACGAACGGAAAAACCAGGCGAAGGAACACATACCCTCAGGCCCGTGCTGACGGCGGCAAACTCCCGTTGAACGACAGACGCTCGTATCCGGCTGGTGCAGATAAGGCTAATCGTAGCGATGAGGGCCTGTATTCGTGGTGGAAGAAGATTTGTCGGTTTTTCTCTCATTCGAAATAGTCAGCTAGTCGTACATTCTATTTATCATTTGAAAATCGAACCCTTAGTTCTGTAGTTACGTGCACTCTTTATTGATAGCTTACTTCTTTTCCTCCACGGCTCGATAGGTTTATATTGATCTACCATCGATTGGAGAATATATTAAGACTTGAGATAAGATGGATATGTCCAACGTCATGAGGATTCCTCATGCTGAAGGCGAGGCGTTTGAATTTGAACATTTGATTCTTATATGATCTCAAATTGTCTCCCAAACGTTCCTAGCACACAACAAGCATCACAACGATGAGCACAGACTCAACTGACCCCGCCATCGCATTCCTTGATTCGGCCAAGTTTTTCGACACCGTGGCGCTAGCTCGAAGCACAGAGAAGGCTTTAGAGATCATAATGCCATGGTGCGAGATGAAGGAATTGTAAGCATGGTTCATTACATATCGTTACCTCAACATTACATGTTATTTCTTTAGCTCACAACTTGGTATTGTAAAAGATGTGCAAAACCAAGCCATCATTTATTCCAAAGCCATTCGTTCCAGTGTCGATGCTGCTCATGTTGGATTCACGATCTGCGATGATGCTTTAGCGCTTATTAAATTCATGCCGCATTCAACTCCCGAAGACCGGATTGCGTTTTTGAAAGGAGTGAAGGAATTGACACAGCAAGGATACGACAAGGCAGTAGAGGCAAAGTTGGGTTTTATTCACGTTCGTACGACGGTGGAAGAGGCAAGTACAATGTTTGTCTGAAAGGTGGCCTTTCTGATCTCATGAGAACGGCAGCTTCTAAATAAGATAAAGGCCGAAAAAGATTCCACAAGGGATTGCGGTATTACCGAGATGCAAACACTGCTTTCCAAGGGCGTACAGGACTTGGAGCAGTTCAGCATTATATTAACAAAGTTTGCTGCCTGGTGGAACGAAATGGCGATGGAAACGAGTTCACAATTACGGAGGGAGAAGATGCTCATGCAGGCATTTACTAACCTTCAGCTGACGTCTCTCGAGCAGAAATGGAAGGAGCATAGAAGTCGGTATGCGGCGTATGTCAACGAGGTGAGCGGCACGACTTTTAGAAGAATTAAAATTGAATACCTCTCAGATTAGCATTGTTCAAGATCGATATCCCGGTTTATTTGACGAGTCCAAGCCTGCGACATTTGGAGAACCACAATACGCTCCACCTCCAGGACCGCCTCCAGGTTACGCAGTGCAACAACAAGACAAGGCGATTATAGCCAGAACTGAGACCACGGAAACACACAGTTCGGACCATTGGAGGTTCTTACCTGGGTTGCATCGACCAAAACCTATCAGGTCCCCAACGGTCATTATAAGCGAGGAGTTGTCATCGACATCGTATCTATCAGCATCGTTGTCGACTGTGCAGGTTTTGGAGCCACACAGGTGCTTGGTGATTCTTCAGTTCCAGTGCCATCCATCTCCTTCCCGCCGGTTCAACGCTCTGCGGATCAAGTGGAAACTGAAATCTGTCCGCGGAGTACATCCATCCAAGATGATTGACGTCGCGCCCAAATATGCCATAGGCGCAAAAAACGAAGAAAGCCACCACAGGAAGTATAGTTTCAGTATCCCAGCTCAGTTCAGCGTGGGTGGATTTAACACGGGCCCAGAGGTCAACGCCGAGTGGCAAGTGAGGAAACAACTCGCACATGCCATGACCATCACTGGGTCCATCCGTGGACACAGTCAAGATTCAGCCGAATGGAGCGTGGAAGAAAATGCGAGCGCTATGACGGGAATTCCTCCCCACTTTTGTATCGCAGCCGTTGTTCAATACGAGGGCATTGTGATGATGGAACTGGAAGTCCTGGCGAAGCAGAGAGGAACAGGGAGCTGGTGGAGCTCTAGAAACCAGGCCAAGGAGGATTTTGTTGTGGACTTTGATAAAGCTCGACGTGAATTTCCGGAATACAAGCCATCCCACAACTGGACTTGCTGGTTCCCGTTGATCACTGGGGAAGTTGCAGGGGGTGCTGTGGTACACGCACAGGAAGCAGTGACGAGAAATTAGTTGCATTCAACGTTGGTGTTTGTGAGCAAGTGACTTGTGTGATCAATACATTTCAATCTGCAGCATCAGCAGCAATTGGGCTTGAAATTTTACTACTTACATACTCGTTTCGCGTAGAAATGTTTAGATAAGAGTCTAGTTTCATTCATTCCCTGTCGCCCCACACAGCTTGTCTATGCGCATACATGTACCCACCAACGCCAAGCCAATGCTTCCACAACCTGGCCTTTGATCAAAGCACTTCAAACATTCACTCAGCCAACTCATCGCAGACGGCTCCTCGCTGCCTTCATCCCGCTCGACACATCCCGTGATTCCCTTCGATGGATACCCAAGGTAAGCACCTGTCATACTTTACAGCTAACTCTCTGCCTCCTCAACTGACCGTGTCACATTCCCACTGCATCTCCCCGACAACCTTGTGACGCCTGCGCACACCCACCTAACTTTGTTCCAGCTCACTTCCATCAACATCCGCCGTCCGTCTGCCGTTGCGACTCGGGATCCATCCATTTGAAGGACGATAGTGGGCGTTGGTGCACATCGTGGCGCAGTCCTGTAATTGGAAGGTGAGTAATCCTTCTAACGAGGCCAGAGATGATGTTCTTACCTCAGTACATTGTTAGGGACTCTGCAACACAAAGTAAGCACCTGTCATTCCTTCCGCTCTGCACATACACTGACCTGTCTTAAACACCCTTAACTGACAGTGCGCAATCTCGACTCGACCACTAGGAATCCATCGATTTTAGGACGTTGGGGTTGGTGTATATGCGCGTGAGTGAGGGTGGGTGTGATACCCCTGTCTTTGAACGGTGAGTAATGCTTCGCATCGAAACATGGGAGCCTGACCTTATGACTTCGACGTTGACCAGCACAGCGTCAACGCTGACTAACAGCGTGTCATTGCGACTCAACGGCGAGGTTACAACGATGGGGTGACGCTATGGGGGGCGTTCCGAACGTTATCCTGACCTCAAGACATCGACATCGACTAGTGCAACACCGCTCCTGTTGCCAGACAGTGAGTAATGCCTCAAATCAAGATAGGGGACCTTATTCTGACCTTCGCACAACACCATATTCCAGCGCACACCTTCACTAGTGAAAACAACGCGTCAGCGAGTCCTTCGGGCGACAAAATATCAGGCCACTGCTCACCGTCTTCAACGCAGACTCGCGTTGCTTCGCTGTGACAACACGGTGAGCAACAACCCAGCTCAACGTTGCCGCACGCTTACCTTTTGCTCTGCAGTACTCGCGTTGGCCGTATGAAATGAAATGAGATGAGAGGAAAGGAGAGGAGAGGAAATCCAAGCCAGGAAGAGCGGGTTGCTGAAGAAAAGCCAGCGTGGCATACCCTGACTTTATACCCTTCCACTTACGTTGCCTTCTTTCCTTCCGAAATATGCTTCATGTGAGGTCCAATAACCGATATGCCATCATCGCCGTTGTATGTAAGCAAAAGATAGGTGGTTCGGATTGCGTTTTTGGTGTTTTTCCAAGTCACTGTGTGTAGGTATTCCATTGAATGCAGTGGACCCCATTGAAGAGGTGTGGATTTTGTCTTCGGGCTGACTATTGTAAGCGCAGAGATATTCCAATCTTGCTAGTTCTGGATCATGTACAGTGCGTCGTAGGACATGATTTGTGAAAATCTAAATGTCGCTGCCAGAACTTGGCAAATCTCTGTATTCAGATCACCTCGCTCTCGGGTCTTCATTCTACCAACAGACACACGGGGACCTACTCAGTACGTTATGGACTAACCTCCTTTCTGTGAGTCTGTACACGTCGCATTCTTGGAAAGCGGGTAAATTCAATTGCACATTGAATTTCTCGCAAATCAAATGTACGTCCCCATCCAACCTGCCCGCAACTCCCGAGTGTCAACAATAACATTCTTCGATCCTAAATTGCTTACGACAGTGATATTTGATGGTGCTAGTACCGCAAAGAACCGGATTGAATGCTGCGTTTTGAACGGCGAGGTGTACGCGATTCCGGGGAGGAGGATAGGATGTCCGAGACGAGCTGGAACTTGTTGGTGTGATTCTGTGATGTTATGCGGTTTGTGGTATGTCCAGGTAACGTATCACTTCTACCTCTTGGCCGGTGCAATGCACAATGTACTTATTGCATTCATTAGAAACGCAGAAAACTGCCCGGAAATAATACAAGTAGATTGATTGCTCTCAGCGAGCTCGCTACCTTAATGCATCCAGAGAACGCCGGTTGCGTTCTATTTTACACGCTTACGGACTCTGTATACGGCATTTATATTGTTTTGAAACAGGTGCGTTGTGAGCGGGGTGTAGTTTGAAGAGCGGAAGGAGGAGGCGTTGTTTTTGGTTGTGGGTATCGTGGTTGTGAAATCTTTTCGAGGGCAATGGTATGTTCTCTTTGGGGTGTTCATGGGCCTGATTTGGTATTATAGTGCGATAATGCATGGGATTCTACAGGGCAACACGAATATACTAGCACATCGACACGATTGAAGGTGATTGTGTTCTTCGGAACCAGATTCGTATCTCATCACTTACTTTTCTCAACCTCAGATTCTCTCTACCACAAATAAACTGTACAACTATCGACCCTTATAATACCCCAACAACCACACCGCCGCAAAAAACCCATATTCACGCCTATCACGATGCACACCGGCACCTCCTCCAATGTCACCTTCTCAACATCCACGCGCTTCCAAGGCCAGAATAAAAATTATCTGCATTAGCACCTCCGCTAGCGCTTACGAGACTTACGACACGCCTTCTTCCCGTGGTTTTCGTTCAGGGATGCGTTGGGAAAGGGCGGTGTTTGGAGGTTGTGTATCCCGAACGAGGGATTTGGGGAGGGTGTGTGTGTGCGCGTGTTGCGTGCCGGTTGGAGAGGTTGTGGTGTTTGGTTTTGGTGTGCGTTGGGAATGGTGTGTGTGTGATGGGGAGGTGTAGGTGTGCTTGGTGAGTGTGTTTTTGCTCGTTTGAGGTCGATGTGAGCTGTGTACATACTGGGAGCGTAGGTATGTATTTGTTCGGCTTCTGTGTGGATATAAAGGGACTTCATTTCAAAGAGAGTCAAAGTGAGCATTTTATTTGCACTGATACATACAAAACCTTTCTCCGGAATCCATTGAAATAAGCAGAAATGGTGTATATCCGGAATATCAACCTTTTTTTGCTCCATTCAGATACGATACATCGCAACAAAGATGTAATGTAAGTTGATATTGTATTTTAAGATACGCTAGACCTGTTAAATTGACCTAAAAATGCGGTAATAGAGATGAAATGTACCTGAAGATTATAGAGTACCCGTGCCACGTCGCATGCTTTGTGCGGGATGGAAGATGATTTGACTGTACCGGATAATCTGGATGGATATAACTTTGCATTCCAACCCCATTGAGAGATGGGACAAGCGGTTTGGTTGGATGCTGGACCTGCGAGACCGCATTCAAAAGCAACACTAAATCAAACCGCGTTTTCGTACTTCCGGTGACCGTATATTTGACTTGACGATAGTTTAGAGCTCGGTACATTGCCATACAGTGTATAATACAAGTGTCGAATGCTCGGATTGTCCACAAGTGACCCGAAAATGAACAATACAGACGTCGAACACATGGGCGCTTATTTTAACACCTAGCACCTCAACGACGTCAATCACGCTGCAAGGGTTTACAGAGTAGATTGGGCGCAATGATATCACCAATCTGCAACATTACATGACTGCAAATATGTCACCAAGCAACTTGAAGATTTAAAATGTTAAAAACGGGTAAATTTCAGACACAAAATGCGCACAGGGCGTGCGATGATTCCATTAGCCGTGCATTTGAGCCGTCTGGCATGCTATGACGTGTTACTGTTCGTGATTTAAATCCGGAAAGTGAATGTATTTTCCCAGAATTAGGGCGCACTCAGGGATACACTCGAGCTCAGCTGCTTCTATACCCCTAGCCCCTTGGCGACCCGAGCACAACTCTTGCTAATGACGACATTCTTCACCTTGCAGGCAAGGTACGTTATCGAGTTGGAAAGGGGAAAATCTCGATTGATGGGGTGCAGGGGTGCTCCCGGTATCTTGGATTTGAGGGCGTCTGTGATAAGAAACTGTCCCTAGATCTGACTTTTCGATTGAGCTGTGCTAAATGTAGGTTAGTCGGGGCGTTTTAAACGTGAAAATGTATGTACACAAAAGTGGATGTCAACAATATAAAGTGCCCGTTGGAAATCGCTTTGAGTGCACAATTTGGGATTTCTCCTTGGAATACATGCAATATGTTTATGTTGAGCAGTAACAAATGCATGAAAATAGATTAACGAGTCCCGATCAACGATTACATTTTCGAGTTGTTGCTGCCGGAATATGCCTGTTGCCACGTATCATGGAGTGTGTGCAAAGTTCCGGGACTAATGACTCGGTCAGGGCTGCGAGACGGGGACCTTGGAGAAATGCATATAAGCAGCAGCAGAATTTACGAGTCCCCAGGGATTGTATCCCGTCCTTATGCCTCTCCACCAGACGTACGTGGCTGTGCCATGCACTTCTAACCCCTACTCCCATGTCATACGCAGCACCAACGTTGACATTTCTTGCTACCTCTAGGTAGGTTCTTGCTATGTGCCGGGCAGCTGTGGTGTACTCATTCAATCCATGCACTTAGAACTCTACTCGCGCTATGAAAATTCGATTTTTCGAGGTCCGGTGAACCACAACCCTCGCTACCAACATGCACCCACCCCTCGCATTCAAAATCTGATTTTTGAGCGTCCCGTGAACTTGTCCGGGAATACCTGGTCAGTGGTCTTCATTGATAGAATTGCAGCAATGTACTGATGTATTTTCTTCACTTAGACTTGATTTACACCATAAACTTCAACTTGCCCTTCAAACCCTTGGATTTAAAATTCGATTTTCGGATGTCCCGCAAACATGACGCCCACACGCTCTTGTCATACCCACCCATATGTTACGGATTCCGACAGAAAACAACAGGTCTACCCTTTGTGTTCAAAATTCGATTTTTGAACGTCCCGCGATCTTGTCCTCGATTACCTGGTCGGTTCCCTTCTTTGTTGACTTTCAATTGTTACTGATGTGATTCTATCACTTAGAACTCGTTTCCTGCTAAACCACCTCTGACACTTATCCCACGTGTCAGAAATTTGATTTATGGATGTCCCGCAAACTTGACATCAGGGAACCTTCGTCTTGCAACAGCTACATCCAATGTGCAGGTTCCAGCAGCAAACAACCGGTCTTCCCCTCGTGTCTGTCCCGCAAACTTGTCATTACACACCTTGTTGCCGTTAATCATGGTTCCCGCTCACTTAGAATCCAGTTCCCACCAAACTACCTTCATGGCAACTCATTCTCCGGATGTCCCGCAACTGAACGCCCTTGATCTCATCCCTCGTGTTGAAAATTTGATTTTTCAATGTCCCGCAAACTCTGTAACACGCCTTGTGAGTTCCCAGCCTCGAACTCGACCCTTGGGTTAAAAGTTCAATTTTGCAGGTATGCAAAGGTCTCGGGTCTGGATCAGTAAGCCATCTCCTGAAAATCAAAACTTGCACTCAAACTCGATTTTAGGACTTTTGGTGCTTCAACGCATTTGTTGGTAGTGCGTGAGGGCGTAACCCCTCACGCCGTTTCTCCCCGTCCACGGCCTTCGGGCGGGGAGAAACCAGGTCGGTTTAGATGATGGAAGAGGAATGGCAGTTTCGAACTTCTATCTCTTTTCATCAGGGTCCCCTTTCTGTGCGAATTTTGTACTATTAATACTCTATTATAACGAGAAATTATCCCTTAAGCGCCCATTGTCTCGTAAGATTTGATTCCTAGATCATGATGCGAGATGAGCATGGTTCATTACCTCAACATTACACTTTAGCTCACAACTTGGTATTGTAACAGCAAGCCATCATTTATTCCAAAGCCATTCGTTCCAGCGTCGATGCTGCTCATGTTGGATTCACGATCTGCGATGATGCTTTAGCGCTTATTAAATTCATGCCGCATTCAACTCCCGAAGACCGAATTGCGTTTTTGAAAGGAGTGAAGGAATCGACACAGCAAGGATACGACAAGGCAGTAGAGGCAAAGTTGGGTTTTATTCACGTTCGTACGACGGTGGAAGAGGCAAGTACAATGTTTGTCTGAAAGGTGGCCTTGCTGATCTCATGAGAACGGTAGCTTCTAAATAAGATAAAGGTCGAAAAAGATTCCACAAGGGATTGCGGTATTACTGAGATGCAAACACTGCTTTCCAAAGGCGTACAGGACTTGGAGCAGTTCAGCATTATATTAACAAAGTTTGCTGCCTGGTGGAACGAAATGGCGATGGAAACGAGTTCACAATTACGGAGGGAGAAGATGCTCATGCAGGCATTTACTAACCTTCAGCTGACGTCTCTCGAGCAGAAATGGAAGGAGCATAGAAGTCGGTATGCGGCGTATGTCAACGAGGTGAGCGGCACGACTTTTAGAAGAATTAAAATTGAATACCTCTCAGATTAGCATTGTTCAAGATCGATATCCCGGTTTATTTGACGAGTCCAAGCCTGCGACATTTGGAGAACCACAATACGCTCCACCTCCAGGACCGCCTCCAGGTTACGCAGTGCAACAACAAGACAAGGCGATTATAGCCAGAACTGAGACCACGGAAACACACAGTTCGGACCATTGGAGGTTCTTACCTGGGTTGCATCGACCAAAACCTATCAGGTCCCCAACGGTCATTATAAGCGAGGAGTTGTCATCGACATCGTATCTATCAGCATCGTTGTCGACTGTGCAGGTTTTGGAGCCACACAGGTGCTTGGTGATTCTTCAGTTCCAGTGCCATCCATCTCCTTCCCGCCGGTTCAACGCTCTGCGGATCAAGTGGAAACTGAAATCTGTCCGCGGAGTACATCCATCCAAGATGATTGACGTCGCGCCCAAATATGCCATAGGCGCAAAAAACGAAGAAAGCCACCACAGGAAGTATAGTTTCAGTATCCCAGCTCAGTTCAGCGTGGGTGGATTTAACACGGGCCCAGAGGTCAACGCCGAGTGGCAAGTGAGGAAACAACTCGCACATGCCATGACCATCACTGGGTCCATCCGTGGACACAGTCAAGATTCAGCCGAATGGAGCGTGGAAGAAAATGCGAGCGCTATGACGGGAATTCCTCCCCACTTTTGTATCGCAGCCGTTGTTCAATACGAGGGCATTGTGATGATGGAACTGGAAGTCCTGGCGAAGCAGAGAGGAACAGGGAGCTGGTGGAGCTCTAGAAACCAGGCCAAGGAGGATTTTGTTGTGGACTTTGATAAAGCTCGACGTGAATTTCCGGAATACAAGCCATCCCACAACTGGACTTGCTGGTTCCCGTTGATCACTGGGGAAGTTGCAGGGGGTGCTGTGGTACACGCACAGGAAGCAGTGACGAGAAATTAGTTGCATTCAACGTTGGTGTTTGTGAGCAAGTGACTTGTGTGATCAATACATTTCAATCTGCAGCATCAGCAGCAATTGGGCTTGAAATTTTACTACTTACATACTCGTTTCGCGTAGAAATGTTTAGATAAGAGTCTAGTTTCATTCATTCCCTGTCGCCCCACACAGCTTGTCTATGCGCATACATGTACCCACCAACGCCAAGCCAATGCTTCCACAACCTGGCCTTTGATCAAAGCACTTCAAACATTCACTCAGCCAACTCATCGCAGACGGCTCCTCGCTGCCTTCATCCCGCTCGACACATCCCGTGATTCCCTTCGATGGATACCCAAGGTAAGCACCTGTCATACTTTACAGCTAACTCTCTGCCTCCTCAACTGACCGTGTCACATTCCCACTGCATCTCCCCGACAACCTTGTGACGCCTGCGCACACCCACCTAACTTTGTTCCAGCTCACTTCCATCAACATCCGCCGTCCGTCTGCCGTTGCGACTCGGGATCCATCCATTTGAAGGACGATAGTGGGCGTTGGTGCACATCGTGGCGCAGTCCTGTAATTGGAAGGTGAGTAATCCTTCTAACGAGGCCAGAGATGATGTTCTTACCTCAGTACATTGTTAGGGACTCTGCAACACAAAGTAAGCACCTGTCATTCCTTCCGCTCTGCACATACACTGACCTGTCTTAAACACCCTTAACTGACAGTGCGCAATCTCGACTCGACCACTAGGAATCCATCGATTTTAGGACGTTGGGGTTGGTGTATATGCGCGTGAGTGAGGGTGGGTGTGATACCCCTGTCTTTGAACGGTGAGTAATGCTTCGCATCGAAACATGGGAGCCTGACCTTATGACTTCGACGTTGACCAGCACAGCGTCAACGCTGACTAACAGCGTGTCATTGCGACTCAACGGCGAGGTTACAACGATGGGGTGACGCTATGGGGGGCGTTCCGAACGTTATCCTGACCTCAAGACATCGACATCGACTAGTGCAACACCGCTCCTGTTGCCAGACAGTGAGTAATGCCTCAAATCAAGATAGGGGACCTTATTCTGACCTTCGCACAACACCATATTCCAGCGCACACCTTCACTAGTGAAAACAACGCGTCAGCGAGTCCTTCGGGCGACAAAATATCAGGCCACTGCTCACCGTCTTCAACGCAGACTCGCGTTGCTTCGCTGTGACAACACGGTGAGCAACAACCCAGCTCAACGTTGCCGCACGCTTACCTTTTGCTCTGCAGTACTCGCGTTGGCCGTATGAAATGAAATGAGATGAGAGGAAAGGAGAGGAGAGGAAATCCAAGCCAGGAAGAGCGGGTTGCTGAAGAAAAGCCAGCGTGGCATACCCTGACTTTATACCCTTCCACTTACGTTGCCTTCTTTCCTTCCGAAATATGCTTCATGTGAGGTCCAATAACCGATATGCCATCATCGCCGTTGTATGTAAGCAAAAGATAGGTGGTTCGGATTGCGTTTTTGGTGTTTTTCCAAGTCACTGTGTGTAGGTATTCCATTGAATGCAGTGGACCCCATTGAAGAGGTGTGGATTTTGTCTTCGGGCTGACTATTGTAAGCGCAGAGATATTCCAATCTTGCTAGTTCTGGATCATGTACAGTGCGTCGTAGGACATGATTTGTGAAAATCTAAATGTCGCTGCCAGAACTTGGCAAATCTCTGTATTCAGATCACCTCGCTCTCGGGTCTTCATTCTACCAACAGACACACGGGGACCTACTCAGTACGTTATGGACTAACCTCCTTTCTGTGAGTCTGTACACGTCGCATTCTTGGAAAGCGGGTAAATTCAATTGCACATTGAATTTCTCGCAAATCAAATGTACGTCCCCATCCAACCTGCCCGCAACTCCCGAGTGTCAACAATAACATTCTTCGATCCTAAATTGCTTACGACAGTGATATTTGATGGTGCTAGTACCGCAAAGAACCGGATTGAATGCTGCGTTTTGAACGGCGAGGTGTACGCGATTCCGGGGAGGAGGATAGGATGTCCGAGACGAGCTGGAACTTGTTGGTGTGATTCTGTGATGTTATGCGGTTTGTGGTATGTCCAGGTAACGTATCACTTCTACCTCTTGGCCGGTGCAATGCACAATGTACTTATTGCATTCATTAGAAACGCAGAAAACTGCCCGGAAATAATACAAGTAGATTGATTGCTCTCAGCGAGCTCGCTACCTTAATGCATCCAGAGAACGCCGGTTGCGTTCTATTTTACACGCTTACGGACTCTGTATACGGCATTTATATTGTTTTGAAACAGGTGCGTTGTGAGCGGGGTGTAGTTTGAAGAGCGGAAGGAGGAGGCGTTGTTTTTGGTTGTGGGTATCGTGGTTGTGAAATCTTTTCGAGGGCAATGGTATGTTCTCTTTGGGGTGTTCATGGGCCTGATTTGGTATTATAGTGCGATAATGCATGGGATTCTACAGGGCAACACGAATATACTAGCACATCGACACGATTGAAGGTGATTGTGTTCTTCGGAACCAGATTCGTATCTCATCACTTACTTTTCTCAACCTCAGATTCTCTCTACCACAAATAAACTGTACAACTATCGACCCTTATAATACCCCAACAACCACACCGCCGCAAAAAACCCATATTCACGCCTATCACGATGCACACCGGCACCTCCTCCAATGTCACCTTCTCAACATCCACGCGCTTCCAAGGCCAGAATAAAAATTATCTGCATTAGCACCTCCGCTAGCGCTTACGAGACTTACGACACGCCTTCTTCCCGTGGTTTTCGTTCAGGGATGCGTTGGGAAAGGGCGGTGTTTGGAGGTTGTGTATCCCGAACGAGGGATTTGGGGAGGGTGTGTGTGTGCGCGTGTTGCGTGCCGGTTGGAGAGGTTGTGGTGTTTGGTTTTGGTGTGCGTTGGGAATGGTGTGTGTGTGATGGGGAGGTGTAGGTGTGCTTGGTGAGTGTGTTTTTGCTCGTTTGAGGTCGATGTGAGCTGTGTACATACTGGGAGCGTAGGTATGTATTTGTTCGGCTTCTGTGTGGATATAAAGGGACTTCATTTCAAAGAGAGTCAAAGTGAGCATTTTATTTGCACTGATACATACAAAACCTTTCTCCGGAATCCATTGAAATAAGCAGAAATGGTGTATATCCGGAATATCAACCTTTTTTTGCTCCATTCAGATACGATACATCGCAACAAAGATGTAATGTAAGTTGATATTGTATTTTAAGATACGCTAGACCTGTTAAATTGACCTAAAAATGCGGTAATAGAGATGAAATGTACCTGAAGATTATAGAGTACCCGTGCCACGTCGCATGCTTTGTGCGGGATGGAAGATGATTTGACTGTACCGGATAATCTGGATGGATATAACTTTGCATTCCAACCCCATTGAGAGATGGGACAAGCGGTTTGGTTGGATGCTGGACCTGCGAGACCGCATTCAAAAGCAACACTAAATCAAACCGCGTTTTCGTACTTCCGGTGACCGTATATTTGACTTGACGATAGTTTAGAGCTCGGTACATTGCCATACAGTGTATAATACAAGTGTCGAATGCTCGGATTGTCCACAAGTGACCCGAAAATGAACAATACAGACGTCGAACACATGGGCGCTTATTTTAACACCTAGCACCTCAACGACGTCAATCACGCTGCAAGGGTTTACAGAGTAGATTGGGCGCAATGATATCACCAATCTGCAACATTACATGACTGCAAATATGTCACCAAGCAACTTGAAGATTTAAAATGTTAAAAACGGGTAAATTTCAGACACAAAATGCGCACAGGGCGTGCGATGATTCCATTAGCCGTGCATTTGAGCCGTCTGGCATGCTATGACGTGTTACTGTTCGTGATTTAAATCCGGAAAGTGAATGTATTTTCCCAGAATTAGGGCGCACTCAGGGATACACTCGAGCTCAGCTGCTTCTATACCCCTAGCCCCTTGGCGACCCGAGCACAACTCTTGCTAATGACGACATTCTTCACCTTGCAGGCAAGGTACGTTATCGAGTTGGAAAGGGGAAAATCTCGATTGATGGGGTGCAGGGGTGCTCCCGGTATCTTGGATTTGAGGGCGTCTGTGATAAGAAACTGTCCCTAGATCTGACTTTTCGATTGAGCTGTGCTAAATGTAGGTTAGTCGGGGCGTTTTAAACGTGAAAATGTATGTACACAAAAGTGGATGTCAACAATATAAAGTGCCCGTTGGAAATCGCTTTGAGTGCACAATTTGGGATTTCTCCTTGGAATACATGCAATATGTTTATGTTGAGCAGTAACAAATGCATGAAAATAGATTAACGAGTCCCGATCAACGATTACATTTTCGAGTTGTTGCTGCCGGAATATGCCTGTTGCCACGTATCATGGAGTGTGTGCAAAGTTCCGGGACTAATGACTCGGTCAGGGCTGCGAGACGGGGACCTTGGAGAAATGCATATAAGCAGCAGCAGAATTTACGAGTCCCCAGGGATTGTATCCCGTCCTTATGCCTCTCCACCAGACGTACGTGGCTGTGCCATGCACTTCTAACCCCTACTCCCATGTCATACGCAGCACCAACGTTGACATTTCTTGCTACCTCTAGGTAGGTTCTTGCTATGTGCCGGGCAGCTGTGGTGTACTCATTCAATCCATGCACTTAGAACTCTACTCGCGCTATGAAAATTCGATTTTTCGAGGTCCGGTGAACCACAACCCTCGCTACCAACATGCACCCACCCCTCGCATTCAAAATCTGATTTTTGAGCGTCCCGTGAACTTGTCCGGGAATACCTGGTCAGTGGTCTTCATTGATAGAATTGCAGCAATGTACTGATGTATTTTCTTCACTTAGACTTGATTTACACCATAAACTTCAACTTGCCCTTCAAACCCTTGGATTTAAAATTCGATTTTCGGATGTCCCGCAAACATGACGCCCACACGCTCTTGTCATACCCACCCATATGTTACGGATTCCGACAGAAAACAACAGGTCTACCCTTTGTGTTCAAAATTCGATTTTTGAACGTCCCGCGATCTTGTCCTCGATTACCTGGTCGGTTCCCTTCTTTGTTGACTTTCAATTGTTACTGATGTGATTCTATCACTTAGAACTCGTTTCCTGCTAAACCACCTCTGACACTTATCCCACGTGTCAGAAATTTGATTTATGGATGTCCCGCAAACTTGACATCAGGGAACCTTCGTCTTGCAACAGCTACATCCAATGTGCAGGTTCCAGCAGCAAACAACCGGTCTTCCCCTCGTGTCTGTCCCGCAAACTTGTCATTACACACCTTGTTGCCGTTAATCATGGTTCCCGCTCACTTAGAATCCAGTTCCCACCAAACTACCTTCATGGCAACTCATTCTCCGGATGTCCCGCAACTGAACGCCCTTGATCTCATCCCTCGTGTTGAAAATTTGATTTTTCAATGTCCCGCAAACTCTGTAACACGCCTTGTGAGTTCCCAGCCTCGAACTCGACCCTTGGGTTAAAAGTTCAATTTTGCAGGTATGCAAAGGTCTCGGGTCTGGATCAGTAAGCCATCTCCTGAAAATCAAAACTTGCACTCAAACTCGATTTTAGGACTTTTGGTGCTTCAACGCATTTGTTGGTAGTGCGTGAGGGCGTAACCCCTCACGCCGTTTCTCCCCGTCCACGGCCTTCGGGCGGGGAGAAACCAGGTCGGTTTAGATGATGGAAGAGGAATGGCAGTTTCGAACTTCTATCTCTTTTCATCAGGGTCCCCTTTCTGTGCGAATTTTGTACTATTAATACTCTATTATAACGAGAAATTATCCCTTAAGCGCCCATTGTCTCGTAAGATTTGATTCCTAGATCATGATGCGAGATGAGCATGGTTCATTACCTCAACATTACACTTTAGCTCACAACTTGGTATTGTAACAGCAAGCCATCATTTATTCCAAAGCCATTCGTTCCAGCGTCGATGCTGCTCATGTTGGATTCACGATCTGCGATGATGCTTTAGCGCTTATTAAATTCATGCCGCATTCAACTCCCGAAGACCGAATTGCGTTTTTGAAAGGAGTGAAGGAATCGACACAGCAAGGATACGACAAGGCAGTAGAGGCAAAGTTGGGTTTTATTCACGTTCGTACGACGGTGGAAGAGGCAAGTACAATGTTTGTCTGAAAGGTGGCCTTGCTGATCTCATGAGAACGGTAGCTTCTAAATAAGATAAAGGTCGAAAAAGATTCCACAAGGGATTGCGGTATTACTGAGATGCAAACACTGCTTTCCAAAGGCGTACAGGACTTGGAGCAGTTCAGCATTATATTAACAAAGTTTGCTGCCTGGTGGAACGAAATGGCGATGGAAACGAGTTCACAATTACGGAGGGAGAAGATGCTCATGCAGGCATTTACTAACCTTCAGCTGACGTCTCTCGAGCAGAAATGGAAGGAGCATAGAAGTCGGTATGCGGCGTATGTCAACGAGGTGAGCGGCACGACTTTTAGAAGAATTAAAATTGAATACCTCTCAGATTAGCATTGTTCAAGATCGATATCCCGGTTTATTTGACGAGTCCAAGCCTGCGACATTTGGAGAACCACAATACGCTCCACCTCCAGGACCGCCTCCAGGTTACGCAGTGCAACAACAAGACAAGGCGATTATAGCCAGAACTGAGACCACGGAAACACACAGTTCGGACCATTGGAGGTTCTTACCTGGGTTGCATCGACCAAAACCTATCAGGTCCCCAACGGTCATTATAAGCGAGGAGTTGTCATCGACATCGTATCTATCAGCATCGTTGTCGACTGTGCAGGTTTTGGAGCCACACAGGTGCTTGGTGATTCTTCAGTTCCAGTGCCATCCATCTCCTTCCCGCCGGTTCAACGCTCTGCGGATCAAGTGGAAACTGAAATCTGTCCGCGGAGTACATCCATCCAAGATGATTGACGTCGCGCCCAAATATGCCATAGGCGCAAAAAACGAAGAAAGCCACCACAGGAAGTATAGTTTCAGTATCCCAGCTCAGTTCAGCGTGGGTGGATTTAACACGGGCCCAGAGGTCAACGCCGAGTGGCAAGTGAGGAAACAACTCGCACATGCCATGACCATCACTGGGTCCATCCGTGGACACAGTCAAGATTCAGCCGAATGGAGCGTGGAAGAAAATGCGAGCGCTATGACGGGAATTCCTCCCCACTTTTGTATCGCAGCCGTTGTTCAATACGAGGGCATTGTGATGATGGAACTGGAAGTCCTGGCGAAGCAGAGAGGAACAGGGAGCTGGTGGAGCTCTAGAAACCAGGCCAAGGAGGATTTTGTTGTGGACTTTGATAAAGCTCGACGTGAATTTCCGGAATACAAGCCATCCCACAACTGGACTTGCTGGTTCCCGTTGATCACTGGGGAAGTTGCAGGGGGTGCTGTGGTACACGCACAGGAAGCAGTGACGAGAAATTAGTTGCATTCAACGTTGGTGTTTGTGAGCAAGTGACTTGTGTGATCAATACATTTCAATCTGCAGCATCAGCAGCAATTGGGCTTGAAATTTTACTACTTACATACTCGTTTCGCGTAGAAATGTTTAGATAAGAGTCTAGTTTCATTCATTCCCTGTCGCCCCACACAGCTTGTCTATGCGCATACATGTACCCACCAACGCCAAGCCAATGCTTCCACAACCTGGCCTTTGATCAAAGCACTTCAAACATTCACTCAGCCAACTCATCGCAGACGGCTCCTCGCTGCCTTCATCCCGCTCGACACATCCCGTGATTCCCTTCGATGGATACCCAAGGTAAGCACCTGTCATACTTTACAGCTAACTCTCTGCCTCCTCAACTGACCGTGTCACATTCCCACTGCATCTCCCCGACAACCTTGTGACGCCTGCGCACACCCACCTAACTTTGTTCCAGCTCACTTCCATCAACATCCGCCGTCCGTCTGCCGTTGCGACTCGGGATCCATCCATTTGAAGGACGATAGTGGGCGTTGGTGCACATCGTGGCGCAGTCCTGTAATTGGAAGGTGAGTAATCCTTCTAACGAGGCCAGAGATGATGTTCTTACCTCAGTACATTGTTAGGGACTCTGCAACACAAAGTAAGCACCTGTCATTCCTTCCGCTCTGCACATACACTGACCTGTCTTAAACACCCTTAACTGACAGTGCGCAATCTCGACTCGACCACTAGGAATCCATCGATTTTAGGACGTTGGGGTTGGTGTATATGCGCGTGAGTGAGGGTGGGTGTGATACCCCTGTCTTTGAACGGTGAGTAATGCTTCGCATCGAAACATGGGAGCCTGACCTTATGACTTCGACGTTGACCAGCACAGCGTCAACGCTGACTAACAGCGTGTCATTGCGACTCAACGGCGAGGTTACAACGATGGGGTGACGCTATGGGGGGCGTTCCGAACGTTATCCTGACCTCAAGACATCGACATCGACTAGTGCAACACCGCTCCTGTTGCCAGACAGTGAGTAATGCCTCAAATCAAGATAGGGGACCTTATTCTGACCTTCGCACAACACCATATTCCAGCGCACACCTTCACTAGTGAAAACAACGCGTCAGCGAGTCCTTCGGGCGACAAAATATCAGGCCACTGCTCACCGTCTTCAACGCAGACTCGCGTTGCTTCGCTGTGACAACACGGTGAGCAACAACCCAGCTCAACGTTGCCGCACGCTTACCTTTTGCTCTGCAGTACTCGCGTTGGCCGTATGAAATGAAATGAGATGAGAGGAAAGGAGAGGAGAGGAAATCCAAGCCAGGAAGAGCGGGTTGCTGAAGAAAAGCCAGCGTGGCATACCCTGACTTTATACCCTTCCACTTACGTTGCCTTCTTTCCTTCCGAAATATGCTTCATGTGAGGTCCAATAACCGATATGCCATCATCGCCGTTGTATGTAAGCAAAAGATAGGTGGTTCGGATTGCGTTTTTGGTGTTTTTCCAAGTCACTGTGTGTAGGTATTCCATTGAATGCAGTGGACCCCATTGAAGAGGTGTGGATTTTGTCTTCGGGCTGACTATTGTAAGCGCAGAGATATTCCAATCTTGCTAGTTCTGGATCATGTACAGTGCGTCGTAGGACATGATTTGTGAAAATCTAAATGTCGCTGCCAGAACTTGGCAAATCTCTGTATTCAGATCACCTCGCTCTCGGGTCTTCATTCTACCAACAGACACACGGGGACCTACTCAGTACGTTATGGACTAACCTCCTTTCTGTGAGTCTGTACACGTCGCATTCTTGGAAAGCGGGTAAATTCAATTGCACATTGAATTTCTCGCAAATCAAATGTACGTCCCCATCCAACCTGCCCGCAACTCCCGAGTGTCAACAATAACATTCTTCGATCCTAAATTGCTTACGACAGTGATATTTGATGGTGCTAGTACCGCAAAGAACCGGATTGAATGCTGCGTTTTGAACGGCGAGGTGTACGCGATTCCGGGGAGGAGGATAGGATGTCCGAGACGAGCTGGAACTTGTTGGTGTGATTCTGTGATGTTATGCGGTTTGTGGTATGTCCAGGTAACGTATCACTTCTACCTCTTGGCCGGTGCAATGCACAATGTACTTATTGCATTCATTAGAAACGCAGAAAACTGCCCGGAAATAATACAAGTAGATTGATTGCTCTCAGCGAGCTCGCTACCTTAATGCATCCAGAGAACGCCGGTTGCGTTCTATTTTACACGCTTACGGACTCTGTATACGGCATTTATATTGTTTTGAAACAGGTGCGTTGTGAGCGGGGTGTAGTTTGAAGAGCGGAAGGAGGAGGCGTTGTTTTTGGTTGTGGGTATCGTGGTTGTGAAATCTTTTCGAGGGCAATGGTATGTTCTCTTTGGGGTGTTCATGGGCCTGATTTGGTATTATAGTGCGATAATGCATGGGATTCTACAGGGCAACACGAATATACTAGCACATCGACACGATTGAAGGTGATTGTGTTCTTCGGAACCAGATTCGTATCTCATCACTTACTTTTCTCAACCTCAGATTCTCTCTACCACAAATAAACTGTACAACTATCGACCCTTATAATACCCCAACAACCACACCGCCGCAAAAAACCCATATTCACGCCTATCACGATGCACACCGGCACCTCCTCCAATGTCACCTTCTCAACATCCACGCGCTTCCAAGGCCAGAATAAAAATTATCTGCATTAGCACCTCCGCTAGCGCTTACGAGACTTACGACACGCCTTCTTCCCGTGGTTTTCGTTCAGGGATGCGTTGGGAAAGGGCGGTGTTTGGAGGTTGTGTATCCCGAACGAGGGATTTGGGGAGGGTGTGTGTGTGCGCGTGTTGCGTGCCGGTTGGAGAGGTTGTGGTGTTTGGTTTTGGTGTGCGTTGGGAATGGTGTGTGTGTGATGGGGAGGTGTAGGTGTGCTTGGTGAGTGTGTTTTTGCTCGTTTGAGGTCGATGTGAGCTGTGTACATACTGGGAGCGTAGGTATGTATTTGTTCGGCTTCTGTGTGGATATAAAGGGACTTCATTTCAAAGAGAGTCAAAGTGAGCATTTTATTTGCACTGATACATACAAAACCTTTCTCCGGAATCCATTGAAATAAGCAGAAATGGTGTATATCCGGAATATCAACCTTTTTTTGCTCCATTCAGATACGATACATCGCAACAAAGATGTAATGTAAGTTGATATTGTATTTTAAGATACGCTAGACCTGTTAAATTGACCTAAAAATGCGGTAATAGAGATGAAATGTACCTGAAGATTATAGAGTACCCGTGCCACGTCGCATGCTTTGTGCGGGATGGAAGATGATTTGACTGTACCGGATAATCTGGATGGATATAACTTTGCATTCCAACCCCATTGAGAGATGGGACAAGCGGTTTGGTTGGATGCTGGACCTGCGAGACCGCATTCAAAAGCAACACTAAATCAAACCGCGTTTTCGTACTTCCGGTGACCGTATATTTGACTTGACGATAGTTTAGAGCTCGGTACATTGCCATACAGTGTATAATACAAGTGTCGAATGCTCGGATTGTCCACAAGTGACCCGAAAATGAACAATACAGACGTCGAACACATGGGCGCTTATTTTAACACCTAGCACCTCAACGACGTCAATCACGCTGCAAGGGTTTACAGAGTAGATTGGGCGCAATGATATCACCAATCTGCAACATTACATGACTGCAAATATGTCACCAAGCAACTTGAAGATTTAAAATGTTAAAAACGGGTAAATTTCAGACACAAAATGCGCACAGGGCGTGCGATGATTCCATTAGCCGTGCATTTGAGCCGTCTGGCATGCTATGACGTGTTACTGTTCGTGATTTAAATCCGGAAAGTGAATGTATTTTCCCAGAATTAGGGCGCACTCAGGGATACACTCGAGCTCAGCTGCTTCTATACCCCTAGCCCCTTGGCGACCCGAGCACAACTCTTGCTAATGACGACATTCTTCACCTTGCAGGCAAGGTACGTTATCGAGTTGGAAAGGGGAAAATCTCGATTGATGGGGTGCAGGGGTGCTCCCGGTATCTTGGATTTGAGGGCGTCTGTGATAAGAAACTGTCCCTAGATCTGACTTTTCGATTGAGCTGTGCTAAATGTAGGTTAGTCGGGGCGTTTTAAACGTGAAAATGTATGTACACAAAAGTGGATGTCAACAATATAAAGTGCCCGTTGGAAATCGCTTTGAGTGCACAATTTGGGATTTCTCCTTGGAATACATGCAATATGTTTATGTTGAGCAGTAACAAATGCATGAAAATAGATTAACGAGTCCCGATCAACGATTACATTTTCGAGTTGTTGCTGCCGGAATATGCCTGTTGCCACGTATCATGGAGTGTGTGCAAAGTTCCGGGACTAATGACTCGGTCAGGGCTGCGAGACGGGGACCTTGGAGAAATGCATATAAGCAGCAGCAGAATTTACGAGTCCCCAGGGATTGTATCCCGTCCTTATGCCTCTCCACCAGACGTACGTGGCTGTGCCATGCACTTCTAACCCCTACTCCCATGTCATACGCAGCACCAACGTTGACATTTCTTGCTACCTCTAGGTAGGTTCTTGCTATGTGCCGGGCAGCTGTGGTGTACTCATTCAATCCATGCACTTAGAACTCTACTCGCGCTATGAAAATTCGATTTTTCGAGGTCCGGTGAACCACAACCCTCGCTACCAACATGCACCCACCCCTCGCATTCAAAATCTGATTTTTGAGCGTCCCGTGAACTTGTCCGGGAATACCTGGTCAGTGGTCTTCATTGATAGAATTGCAGCAATGTACTGATGTATTTTCTTCACTTAGACTTGATTTACACCATAAACTTCAACTTGCCCTTCAAACCCTTGGATTTAAAATTCGATTTTCGGATGTCCCGCAAACATGACGCCCACACGCTCTTGTCATACCCACCCATATGTTACGGATTCCGACAGAAAACAACAGGTCTACCCTTTGTGTTCAAAATTCGATTTTTGAACGTCCCGCGATCTTGTCCTCGATTACCTGGTCGGTTCCCTTCTTTGTTGACTTTCAATTGTTACTGATGTGATTCTATCACTTAGAACTCGTTTCCTGCTAAACCACCTCTGACACTTATCCCACGTGTCAGAAATTTGATTTATGGATGTCCCGCAAACTTGACATCAGGGAACCTTCGTCTTGCAACAGCTACATCCAATGTGCAGGTTCCAGCAGCAAACAACCGGTCTTCCCCTCGTGTCTGTCCCGCAAACTTGTCATTACACACCTTGTTGCCGTTAATCATGGTTCCCGCTCACTTAGAATCCAGTTCCCACCAAACTACCTTCATGGCAACTCATTCTCCGGATGTCCCGCAACTGAACGCCCTTGATCTCATCCCTCGTGTTGAAAATTTGATTTTTCAATGTCCCGCAAACTCTGTAACACGCCTTGTGAGTTCCCAGCCTCGAACTCGACCCTTGGGTTAAAAGTTCAATTTTGCAGGTATGCAAAGGTCTCGGGTCTGGATCAGTAAGCCATCTCCTGAAAATCAAAACTTGCACTCAAACTCGATTTTAGGACTTTTGGTGCTTCAACGCATTTGTTGGTAGTGCGTGAGGGCGTAACCCCTCACGCCGTTTCTCCCCGTCCACGGCCTTCGGGCGGGGAGAAACCAGGTCGGTTTAGATGATGGAAGAGGAATGGCAGTTTCGAACTTCTATCTCTTTTCATCAGGGTCCCCTTTCTGTGCGAATTTTGTACTATTAATACTCTATTATAACGAGAAATTATCCCTTAAGCGCCCATTGTCTCGTAAGATTTGATTCCTAGATCATGATGCGAGATGAGCATGGTTCATTACCTCAACATTACACTTTAGCTCACAACTTGGTATTGTAACAGCAAGCCATCATTTATTCCAAAGCCATTCGTTCCAGCGTCGATGCTGCTCATGTTGGATTCACGATCTGCGATGATGCTTTAGCGCTTATTAAATTCATGCCGCATTCAACTCCCGAAGACCGAATTGCGTTTTTGAAAGGAGTGAAGGAATCGACACAGCAAGGATACGACAAGGCAGTAGAGGCAAAGTTGGGTTTTATTCACGTTCGTACGACGGTGGAAGAGGCAAGTACAATGTTTGTCTGAAAGGTGGCCTTGCTGATCTCATGAGAACGGTAGCTTCTAAATAAGATAAAGGTCGAAAAAGATTCCACAAGGGATTGCGGTATTACTGAGATGCAAACACTGCTTTCCAAAGGCGTACAGGACTTGGAGCAGTTCAGCATTATATTAACAAAGTTTGCTGCCTGGTGGAACGAAATGGCGATGGAAACGAGTTCACAATTACGGAGGGAGAAGATGCTCATGCAGGCATTTACTAACCTTCAGCTGACGTCTCTCGAGCAGAAATGGAAGGAGCATAGAAGTCGGTATGCGGCGTATGTCAACGAGGTGAGCGGCACGACTTTTAGAAGAATTAAAATTGAATACCTCTCAGATTAGCATTGTTCAAGATCGATATCCCGGTTTATTTGACGAGTCCAAGCCTGCGACATTTGGAGAACCACAATACGCTCCACCTCCAGGACCGCCTCCAGGTTACGCAGTGCAACAACAAGACAAGGCGATTATAGCCAGAACTGAGACCACGGAAACACACAGTTCGGACCATTGGAGGTTCTTACCTGGGTTGCATCGACCAAAACCTATCAGGTCCCCAACGGTCATTATAAGCGAGGAGTTGTCATCGACATCGTATCTATCAGCATCGTTGTCGACTGTGCAGGTTTTGGAGCCACACAGGTGCTTGGTGATTCTTCAGTTCCAGTGCCATCCATCTCCTTCCCGCCGGTTCAACGCTCTGCGGATCAAGTGGAAACTGAAATCTGTCCGCGGAGTACATCCATCCAAGATGATTGACGTCGCGCCCAAATATGCCATAGGCGCAAAAAACGAAGAAAGCCACCACAGGAAGTATAGTTTCAGTATCCCAGCTCAGTTCAGCGTGGGTGGATTTAACACGGGCCCAGAGGTCAACGCCGAGTGGCAAGTGAGGAAACAACTCGCACATGCCATGACCATCACTGGGTCCATCCGTGGACACAGTCAAGATTCAGCCGAATGGAGCGTGGAAGAAAACGCGAGCGCTATGACGGGAATTCCTCCCCACTTTTGTATCGCAGCCGTTGTTCAATACGAGGGCATTGTGATGATGGAACTGGATGTCCTGGCGAAGCAGAGAGGAACAGGGAGCTGGTGGAGCTCTAGAAACCAGGCCAAGGAAGATTTTGTTGTGGATTTTGAGAAAGCTCGACGTGAATTTCCGGAATACATGCCATCCCATAACTGGACTTCCTGGTTCCCGTTGATCACTGGCGAAGTTGCAGGGGGTGCTGTGGTACACCCACAGGAGGCAGTGACCAGAAATTAGTTGCATTCAACGTTGGTATTTGTGAGCAAGTGACTTGTGTGAACAATCCATTTCAATCTGGAACTTCAAGAGCATCAGCAGCAAATTGGCTTGAAATTTTACTACTTACATACTCATTACTCACGTTTCGCGTAGATATGTTTAGATAAGAGTCTAATTTCAACGAAGAAATAACGAGCAGCAGTTTAAGATCAAGAACTTTAGGTTCCGTGGTTGAGCTTTTGAACAACTTTTGAAGGTTGTGTTCCATTCGTGTAACTGTTCATTCCAGTTTTGATCTCCGATTCAACAATACTGCTATATACTTATGTAATTAATTAATTAATTAATTAATAGTTTTATCTTTTCACTAAGTAAGTTGCCAAGCTAACCTAACCCAATTCGATTGCATCCTTCGCAACCGTCTACCACAGCTATATCTTTGGGTTTTCGACGCGATATGGGCCTTTGTGAGGACCATGGCCCATTAGACTTTAGCAGTCAATGCGTACGACTATCATGGAGCGCATTTCTTCCAGCAGTCTTCGTTTTCGCTTTGTGCTTATCGACTATACCCCTACCACAACCTGCCCGACGGATACTACGATTTCTAGGCGCGCCATTCAAGACTTACCTGACGTTACATGAAGCGGAGGCCATTGATATCACCGGAGAGAAAGGTTTTGATGGAGACGACACGGAGATTGTGTTGGAAGTGTCCCATATCGCCCCCCTTTGGCGCACTGTGGTATTTGTATTCGTAGGAATCGTGCAGTGTTTCTGCTGGGTCGCACATGGCTCATTCCTCATATACAATGATACAACGGATATATGGGCAGGAGTGGCTTCATTCCTTGTAGCTTTTGCTTGGATGTACACCGTCGTCCGACCCATCGTTATTCCGCCAGCGACCGGCCCCGCCGACATGTTCACATTGTATTTAATCCTGCTATTCACCTCAATCCTTCAATTTGGCGGAGCTTTATTCGATAACCGTGTCTTAGGGGCCCCGCCTCCATCTAATCTTGCCCTGCTTGGTATGCTCACCAATTTACTTTCCCTCATACTCCTATTGTCTGTAGTTGTCACAATACCTTTGGCACTCCCGAGCAACCGCGTTGATCCTAAGGAAATTGTACGTGGTTTATATGTGGCAGGCGTGTCTTTCTCTAACTTTCCATAGGGGCATTCTGTCTCGCCGGAGGACTACACTAACCTGTGGGGATGGATTACTTTCAAGTGGGTTTACCCCTTGGTTAAACGGGTACGTTGATTCCATATTCTCTCTATTGACTCGGAGCTCATCTGAACAATAGGGAACAAATACTACGCTTGAAGAAAAGGACGTATGGGATATGAGTCCCACAATGCAATCGAGGCCTATTTTTGTCAAGTTCAGCTCCATCAAACGTTCCACCCTGCTCCGTCGCCTATGGGCGGCCAACTCCCTTGATCTCATGTCAGTTGGTTGAGCATATGCTCGCATTGTTAGATTCTCACACATACGACTATCTAGCTTGGATTTCTCCTTAACTTTTGTCAGCGTATTGTTTAACTATGCAGGTCCTTTTTTCCTAAAGTATGTGCCATGTCTAGCATTCTCCAATAAAATTCTAACTTATCTTAAGGCGGATCCTAGATTTAATTGACTTGGAAGAGCCAACGCCGGAAAGCCGCACGCGAGCATACATATATGCGTTCCTCGCGTTCACATGTTCCATTTTGAAGGTTTGGCCAATCGCCATCAACTTTGTTGACACCGGCATGATATTTCTATAGGCACAAGCTGACGTTCAGCACCTATGGTTTGGCCGACGGGCAGCAACGCGGATTCGCTCCGAGCTGATGGCGGCGATATACGACAAGGCGTTGAAACGCAAAGATTTCTCAGGCGTCGTCAACAAAGACAAAAAAGAGGAGGAAGTTAAGGAATCCCCATCAAATGGTGTCGAGACCAAAGAGTCCAAACGTGTGTCTCCTATAAATTACAACACGATTTTCGTCATAATGCTGATGCGCCCTCGAAGGCAAATCAAAAGCGAAGAAGAAAGAAGAAAAGGAAAAAGCAGCTAAAGCTGATGACCCCAAAGCCGGAGCTGATGTTGGAAAAATAGTCAATCTTATGGCTGGGGACGCCAATAGGGTAGGTCACCATTATTCGATGCAAACCACAATCTCATGTTGTTCATAGATTTCTATGACAATTTCAGCCTTGTACTTCATATATGGCGGTATGCTTCATCAAACGGTCCCTTTCGACGAGTTCTAATTATCTTTGATACAGCGCCCTTTGAGATTATCATCGCTGGTGTATTCCTGTATCAGTTAAGCGTGCCACTGTTTCAACATTGACGAATACTTACCTTCGTTCTTAGACTATTGGGTCTCAGCGCTTTTGCAGGATTTGTAGTATTGCTTGTCGGATGGCCTCTCAACAGCTTCATCGCTCGCCGAAGTATCAGAATCCAGAAAGGCGTGCTTGCTGCACGAGACAAGCGTATGGGAGTCCTTAATGAGTTGATTGGCGCAGTGCGTTCCTTAATATATTGTCTGTACCTCCCGATAACCTTGCAAACATGATCTAGGTCAAATTCATCAAATTCTTTGCTTGGGAAGAGCGTTGGATTGGCAAGGCCCTAGACGCACGAGAGTTTGAAATGAAATGGATGGTTAAAGGTGATTTAGAATCATGTTACCTGTATTGTTCGTGCTAACGCAAAACTCTCAGCTCGTATCAACTCGGTTTTGTTTGGCCTTCTCTGGACGACTGCTCCGATCTTAGTATCCATCATCTCGTTTATGGCCTATGTTCTACAGGGCAATGAGCTGACCATTAGTACTGCTTTCACGGTTAGTTATCTTGCCATCCCACCTTTGTCACACCTAATATACGCGTTAAATCACAGGCAATTGCTCTATTCAATATGGTCAGGTAAGTTTGTATGACGTAACTTATTAGGTGGTCATTATAATTGATAATGGCACCCAGAGCACCACTGAATGTTATCCCAACCTGGATCGTCCAAATTTTGCAGGTTAGTGGCAGACGCCATTTTTTTTGAGTCCCCTAACCTGTATATAATCTTCAGACTGGTGTCGCGCTCAATAGGATTTCTGTCTATCTCGACGAAGAAGAGGTCACAGATCAGGTTTCTTCGCTCAAGAAGGACTATTCGGAGCCCCTATTGCCTGGTGCGGACGATGAAGGACTTGGGCTCGAGAATGCGTCTTTCAAATGGAATGAGGTAACGGATGCAGTGGATAAAGATAAAGGCAAGAGTGACGGGAAAACTACCTTACCTACTACCACTGCCGACCTGACTGCCGACGACGCCAGCACAACCGTTGATGATAACGCCTCTGAAAGGAGTGTTACGGGACCTCAAGACCGAGTATTCGAGTTAAGAGATATATCTGTCGTTTTCCCGCAGGGTGAATTGACTGTTGTTACTGGACCAACCGCTTCTGGGAAAACTGCACTTCTCGTAGGTTCTATTATCTTTAGAGCACGATCTAGTCATTGAACTCACTTATATAGCTCGCCGTTCTTGGTGAATTGACCCTTACAAACGGACGTATAATTATGTCCAAGGAGCCGTCGCGCGTCGATGAGAACGGACTCATGCACTGTATCTCCTACGCGGCCCAATCGCCATGGTTAAGGCACCAATCAATCAAGGACAACATCCTGTTTGGGTACCCGTACGATGAGGCACGATATAACATGGTTATCGATTCCTGCGCTCTCAGGCCCGATTTGAAGATGTTAGAGGACGGCGATGCGACAGAGATTGGAGCAAGGTCGGTTGTTTTTCAAGCATTGTTGCTCTCCACTTTAATATATTGAAACATTGACTACCAGGGGTGTGAGCTTATCAGGAGGACAGAAAGCCAGAGTTGCGCTGGCGCGAGCCGTTTATGCTCGAACCAAATATGTGTTGCTGGATGACCCTCTCAGTGCGGTCGACAGTCATACATCAAGGTTCCTTTACGAGAAGCTTTTGCGCGGCCCACTTTTGGCTAACAGGACTGTTGTGAGTATACCTCGTCGTCTATCTTTGTAAAGCGTGAATCACTCACTCCGTCTAGGTACTGGTAACACATCATGTCGAACTTGTGCTTCCTGGGGCCCACTATCTTATCCGTATGCTTGATGGCCGCATCGACACCCAAGGAACAGTCAAGGAACTCAGGGAACAAGGTGTTCTAGAAGAAATTAAACTGGATGCCTCTGTTGACGCGCACAAGGAAGAGGCTATTGAGGCGGATGCAGCTGCGATTGAAGAAACCCTCGAAGATCCTTCTAAAACGGCCGACGCTACCAAAAAGCCCAGGAAACTTGTCAAAGATGAGCATAGAGAGACAGGGGGAGTCAAGTGGTCTATCTACAAGAGTTACCTCAAGGCCTCGTACGTCTTTATTGTTCTTGGGCGATAATTCCTGACATTGATTCAACGTTGATCTAGCTCGTACTGGACATGGGCTTTCCTAGCCTTGATCATTGTCCTAATTCAATTTTTGAACATTTCCGAGAAACTTTGGATCAAGGTCAGCATGTTGGTTTCAAAATATGTCCTTGCTTATCATTTCATAGACTTGGGGTGAAGCGTATAAGATCGGCAACGAGACTTCTCCAGCATTCTACGAGTTCCGCACGTTTGCCACCGCTGAACACGAAGCATCTATGGATGGCCTTTCCATGAATCATCAACATTACCATACTTATCAGAGCCTAGCGCCCCCAAAAGGCATATTTGGTATTCAATGGCCTAATGCCTCTGAACATCCCCTCTTTTACATCGGGATCTACGCTGGCATTGGTATGGCAACTGCACTAGCAAGTATCACTTCAGTAATGATTCAGTATACGGGTGCATTGCGAGCCTCCCGCATTCTTTTCAAGTGCGTGAATACTTGATTCTTTCCATATCTCCGTGACCTTAGGGCTAATGTCATACTAGGCAACTTCTCGTAACTGTTGTACGAGCGACCTTCCGATTCCATGATACAACCCCACAGGGTATGCTGCTATTCTTTTCGCTTGTTTTGCCGGTCTCATTCTTTTGTTAGGCCGCATGCTTAATCGATTTGGGAAGGATGTAGAAACCATTGACTCCTCCCTAGCTGGATCTTTGCAAGCCGTCAACTCCTCTCTGATGGGATTCTTTGCTGCCATCATCACTGTTGCGTGAGTTTAACTTTAATACTCAATTCATTTCTGCTCTCATATATTTGGCCAACAGCGTTGTCTTCCCTTACTTCATCATTCCAGCAATTTTCATAGGCTTTGCTTATCGTTCGTTGGCGATCGGATATCTCAACACTGGCCGAGACCTTCGAAGAATGGAATCTAATTCGAGGTCCCCTATCTTTTCAGACTTCGGAGAGCTCCTTGAAGGAATTGTCACCGTCAGAGCTTTCTCTGCCGAAAGGAGATTCTTGGATAATTTGCACAAGAAGATTGATGTTACCACCAAGGTATGTATTTTATTGTTAATATTTGCTTTACTACTTGATGACACGATCGATAAAGATGTGGTATACTTTCTGGATGACCAACCGATGGCTGCTACTCAATTTCGATGCTCTCGGTGCACTTTCTGTACTGGTTACCACATTGTTCTCTATAGCTACGCTCGCAAACGGTGCCGGCCTCGCTGGTCTCTGTATTACAAGCGCAATGGCCTTTACATCTTCAGGTACGCTGGCTATCTTCGTACGATTTTGCTTGTTAATAATATCACGTGATCGCAGTTTATTGGGCGTGTCGATTCTGGACTGGTAAGTCTTTCTCTTTCGGTCATACGATACATGGTCTAATGCTTTGCCTGCAGGTCTCGAGCTCGATCTGAAGTAAGTGGTGTATAATACTGACTCTGATTGGTGCTCAATTTCCAATAGCTCTGTTGAACGTGTCGTTGAATAGTCAGTTTTCCCATCTTCCATCACAGAATTTGGACTGACATACCGCAAAGCCTTGATCTTCCTCAGGAACCGCCCGCAATAATTGAATCAAATCGCGTACCCGCTTACTGGCCATCGAGTTCTAATAACGACTCGCTCGTTGTCGTCGAAGATTTGGAGATCAAATATGCCCCAGATCTGCCGGCCGTTTTGCATGGCGTGTCGTTCTCTCTGAAAGCTGGGGAAAGAGTTGGCCTTTTAGGTCGCACTGGTACGCCTTTAGCAACCTCGCCTCGACCTATTCTAATATACATTATAGGAAGTGGAAAATCTACACTTGCTATGAGTATTCTGAGATTTGTTGACCCCACCAATGGTCGAATCATGATTGACGGAATTGACATATCTACTATTGGAATTCACGACTTGCGCTCACGACTAGTAAGCATTCTGTTTATACCTGGCCCACTTGATCTTACGATGTACTTCTACAGACCTTCATCCCTCAAGTAAGCATTATTTGAATGGCGAAGAGCAACATCTGATATATTACAGGATGCCACTCTATTCTCAGGGACGTTACGAGACAACCTCGATCCATTTGGTACGTCTCATCAAATTAAGTTCTACGCATGGCTAATCATTTGCTAGGTGACCACACTGATGCTGAATGCCTGGACGTGTTGCGCAGAGTGCATATGATTACGGACAGTCCACATTTGTCTCTCGAATCGTCCAGAGATCAGAGTGCATCATCATCGCGCAATCCAACCAGACCTTCAACCCCAACGGGTCACGATCGCGAAAGCACCATTGACACCATGTCAGCAGCTTCAACCAATGTTGACTCCAAGGCTTCGGTGTCGCTTGATACCAAGGTATCTGCAGGGGGAACTAACTTCTCGCAGGGTCAAAGACAATTGATTGCGATGGCCCGGGCGTTGCTTCGTCGCAGTTCCATTATTGTATTGGACGAGGCTACCAGCAGCATCGATTTTGCGACGGATGCCAAAATCCAAACTACCATTCGTGAAGAGTTTACCAATTCTCTTCTTCTGACAGGTGATTTGACTCTGGATTATACACTCTATCTTTGTGACTAATGGCATATACCCCAGTCGCACATCGTCTTCGTACTGTCATTGACTATGACCGTTTAATCGTTCTGGACAAAGGACAGGTAGAGACATCTCCGTTTTCTAACCACTTAATTCACGAACTAACCCACGATTTCAGATCGTCGAGTTTGATACCCCTTGGAATCTAATCAACAAGGAGGATGGAATATTCAGAAACATGTGCATGAAGAGCGGATCTTTCACTGAGCTGGAATCGGCCGCGAAAGCTAAAGCTAGTTCGAATGCTTGATTTATGTTTTTCAAATTTTGAATAGTTCTAATAGTAGCTCATTTAGATGCGATGTTGTCTTAAATATATATATTTGTGTGTATAACTCGGAAGGATCGTCAAGCCCATACTTCCCTTTCGCGTTTCCAAAGCGCGAAACTATTTTTCCTGAATCACGTGCCTTAGGATAGGGTTGACGTGTTCGATAACCGGTACTCAGGGTGACATTCTTTTACCTTCAAATATCTTGTCTTTTCCTCAAACATCGACATTGCATCAACATTGATCCTCCTGTACATCGATAATCACAAGATCACTCGACTAAATAATCGTATAACCCGTTCGAATTGCGGGTTCGCAAAGCGGAGTCGTGGTGGAAAAAATTGGGTATCAGGCTCGAGCCATGGGGTATTGGAAACTCCACCTTGACGTCTAAGGTTTATGGTAACGTCGTGCATAACAAGATCGAGGCCCACAAACATATACTATGCAAACCATACTAGCCTTTTGGGTCAACCTACTGCAGCCTGTGTTTTACACCTTTCTGAAGATAACAGGCTTACAAACAAATCTCAACCTTTCTCCACGTTCATGTTTACATACATCGCCAACTCTCACCGCACTGGTTTCATGTTTAGACACCTTTACCGTTCCTCACGCTTTCTATGATGCTGCGACGTATAATTTGGCTCAGCCTGTTGCAAATCAACGAAGAGATTGGGGACTTGCTGTGGCATCGCTGCTCTCGGTTGACGGGGATTGTTCAACGACATCAGTCCCCCATTCTCTCCAAGGATTGTATGCTATTGAGCCTTTTGGGAACTTTTGTGTACTGTATGAAGTAACGTCCCGGTGCGGAACATACCTCAAGGGCTGGGGTTTCATGATTGTTCCATCATCTCGCTCACGGACGTCAAGAGATCTTCATATATCCGCCCCTCATCCAGGTTATGATCTGGGTACTGTGCAGCAAGCAGCACATATTTTCGAATCGACAGGATCCAGAAGTCTTCTTGTGACCGGTCGGACTCGTACTGCCTATCTAGACAATTCAAATTGCATTCTCCCTGTTTCGCCCACCCAGGATTACTATCGAACGGACCCTGCACATAATGACGTGATTATCGCTTTTCTCTTTTCTTAAATTAAAATTGAACTAAATTTATCAGGAAGAACCTTTTTTTGATGCAAGTGTAGCTATCTACCAATGGCAACATCGAAAATCAGGATGCTCCCCATCTTCTTGCAGCTTTCTGCAACTTCATGGAAAGGGATCTTTGAAGTGTCCCTCCGATCATATTTTCCTCTCTTCAGGAATCGGTGAGTTTAGATCCTGCTTGTTGGGTCGTGACTAAGTTTAACTGCCTACAGGAAACTCATCGTCATCCAAGGCATGGTACACCGATGATATCGATCGTCCAATAAAAAGACTTCAGCGAACATTGAAGCAGAGCTTTCCATCCTGGAGGGTGTCACTTCCGTCGGATAGCAATTGCCCTCTGACAGCCACCAAAAACGTTGTGGGGAGGCACATTAATGGAATTCATATTCCACGTGTCTGTAACAGGGCTGCCACCAGCAAAACGGCCACAGGCGAATTCCTGCATGCCGAGCAGGCAAGCCTATCTCGGAACCCTACAAATTACGATTCTTGGTCGCGTGCTGTATTGGAGGCCTTTGATGCCAGTTGCGCTGATGGCATGGTTGTGGATTCGATGACCAAACTTTGTGTTCCTTTGACCTTGAGAGAAGAAGGACGATCAGGTTGTTTCAGGTCTTCAAATTCGGGGAGTCGATGGTACATGATGTTGTCTTGCTTTGTAATATTTTGAGTGTTTTGAAATCATCTAGGTGTCGTAATAACCGATTTTACCGACATGGCGTCTTGTCCTCCTAGTCTGCTTAATCAAATGAAAGAATTCTTCAGACCGCAACCCTTTTACTATTTTGTGAGCTCGTGTTGATTTGTCCGGCTATGATTGCATACACACGTCAAAATGAAGAATATAAATGGGGTTCACGGGTCCGCACAATCATGTTCAACCAACAATCACTATCATCTATATGAAACTACAACACTGGTCAATGGAGAACGCAAAATGGCCACAACACTAACTTGGTCGACCGGACATACGTCGCGAATGTCGCTGATGCACATGTTCTGGCTGCTGACCGCCTCAATTCCTATGCACGTTCTCTCGTTGCGGGAGAGGTGTTCTTCATCACTAACGATGAGCCTATGCGGTTCTGGGATTTTTGGAATGGGATCTGGGACCGCTTCGATAAGGTGTTTTCTGGGAGACGCCTCAAGAGGAGTACTAGCTGAAGAAAGACTCAAGTTCCTAGCGCACTCTTGTGTAAATGCTGGGGCTTTTTTCACTTAGGCGCCCACACTGATCTGCGTTGTCCACCCGCGGGAAAGGCTGATGCCAAGTTCGGATGAATTTCATGACTTCAATGAATTTTACATGTGCGAGTCTTCCCATGAGGTTTATAAATATTATTCAAGTTATTTATCATATTCAGAGATATGTATTCGGTACACCATAAAAGCAATGCTCTCATGAAATTTCTTCACTATGTCATCGGCCGGTCTTATACCCGTTGAGTTTTTGTCGAAGTCAAAAAGTGCACGTGATTGTGCAAATTTTAGGTTCCTACTGTCTCCAACAACTTGCCTTTCTCGCTTGCTATTTCGTGTGAAGATATGCCTGGAGAAGACAAAAGACTTCGAAAAAACCTCGTGCAATGTCAGGGTTGTTGGAAATCTACAAATGATGGGGTCACTCTCTTCAAATGCGGAGGCTGTCAAGCATCGTATTACTGTGTACGTCGTTATTCAGTGTTTGACTATCTTATGGACAATATATCATACTCACTTCACTGACTTCTGAACGCAGAGCAAAGAGTGTCAAAAGGCAGCATGGCCACGTCACAAGCCAACATGCCAAGGCATCCGTGGCCTTAAATCTGTGGCCACCTCTTCTATCAACGATCGTCACAACATGCTACGTGCATACTGCATGAAGCAACGCCCGCTAATGATGTGCTACGGCATACTGGGTCTCGATTTGCATCGAAACATCGAAAGATGGGAGAACGAGGTGTTTCACATTTTAGTCCGTCCATCGCCTGGAGCATCGTTGCTGCGCCCAGAAAAGGCATTCCTTGCGATTGACGCAAAGCCCCGACGTATGGACGAGCTCGGAGGAGCACATGAATTGGGATTTTGACTGGAGTTGGAGAAGCTGAAGGCTGAAGTGAAGCGAGATAAGCAACTGTGCGGAATGGTGGTCATAACGACAGACGTTGAGAGCATGATATCCATAACCTGGCCAATTGCGTTCACTCACGCTCTTCCTTCGACCCCTCCAGGCCTTGATATGGACGATTGGAGAGAACCGTTGATTACCAAGTTGAACTATGGCATGGTATTCAATGGTTGATTTTAATTCACATTAAGAATCGAACTATGCTAATATTCATCACCAAACATGAATATATTACTGCATCACCGTGGGTCGCCTTCAGGTTCAGGCCTTGCTAATAGATTTTTTTTACTTTAGCAGCAAAAGTCAAGGTTACTATAATTCTCATAAGATTTTTTTTTGTGGTGGAGCCGCGAGCGTTATCGGTTGGTCGGCACGAGATAGTCGTCCGGTTGCAGCTTTGGGGGATCATACCCCAATTTCAGTAGAGCAGTACTATTAAAGTTAAAAGATTGGCTGATAAAAAATGCACTTCTATAATACATACACCCTTCTTGCAAGTTCTTGCCAACGACTCTTCTTAAAGTTGTACTTATAGTCGGATATGTCCGCTTGCCGACTCAGTGCCGTGATACGATCAGCCGTGTTCATCTGAAGGATCTGAACAACTTGAAAGACGCACCTCCCTTCGACCTTGCTTGATCCCCTTTGTAAAGCCCTTTCCTCAGAATTCCCTCAAGAACTACTAATAATCTTATTCACCATTCCGAAGATTTACTTGTTAGATGGAAATTGTGCTTTCTAGCCTCCCCCCCAGTATTGATCAGGGATCCGGATATGTTTGGTAAACCAAAGGGACGATGCCCTGGACATTAGAGGTGAGCATTGGATCTAGCTTGCAAAAATATCGACAGCCCTTTGGACATATCAAAGCGCATAAATGATGTTCAACTCAAGATTCAGGCCCTTTCAGGCCATCAACAGGACACAAACAAGCTATGTCAATGGCCATACTGCCAAGGACGTGCCACCGTGTCTCCTCCTTATATAGATATGAAATTTGGCGCTGGTTATGCTCAGTCTCTAACCACCACCATGAGCCAATTTGAGGTCGACAAATACTGCACTCAAACCAACCAACCAACATTGACACGTCCTGCGAGTGGCCAAGAGGCATCACAATTCCCTCACGTCACTCGAAAGGACCTCACTCAGTGTCAATGGTGCTACAAGTCAGCTCAAGAACCCGGCATCACCTTGTCTAGATGTGCGGGTTGTCAACGGGCAAGGTTCTGTGTGAGTACATGCTGGCTAGTAACAGACGTGGCACTCAAGTTATCTGCACATCCCACTTAGAGCAAAGCGTGCCAAAAAGCGGCGTGGCCAACCCACAAGATTAGGTGCAGGGTCAACATGGAGGCGAGTAAACGACTTCCAAATGCACAGGATGTGTGGAAGAAGCTGAGTACCTTCTGCGCGAGACACCGGCCCTCCTTCTTCAAGCACGGTATTCAAGCGCTGGATTTAGCCAACGACCCTGAGAGGCGGCTGCGCGATATCCTCGTCATTGACGTGATCCCCGTTGTAGACGAAGAAGGGAATTCGAAGTCCAGCAGGCTCTTTCATGCATTTGAAGCGAGGGTTAAAAGTATTGAATCATTTCCACCGGAGCGGAGAGATGAAATGAAGCTACAGATGAAGTTGTTTGAAGAAGACCAGAGACGGACTGGAGGTATGGGCGGTTTCTTAGTGATGGTCTTTGATCGTCTTTCTGGGGTGGCGAACGTTTGCCCAATGGGGTTCCCAAAGGATATTCTGAAGTGGGAACGTGGGCTACCGTGGAAAGAGCCCTTGTTAGACGCCCTGAATGCGCCATTGACACGACTTGAGAAAAAACAACGGGGATTTAAAATTGCATGTGAAGCAGTACCTATGCCAGAATAGCGAGTGTATGTTTATGTTTAAACTTCTTTCTACTCAGATTGCAAATCCTTGTACAATGTATTCATTTTGTTGTTGATGTGTATAAGTCTCAAGATCGATTACTGGCAAAATGAGTGAGTTGTTGTTGTTGTTGTTGTTAGCTTCGGGGCAGAAATCAAACACTGATCTGTCGTATCGGAGTTGCTTCAACGATTCAAAGGCGATTCAGTGCATTCCCACCTCTATGTGCCTGGAAGTGTCATACAGAGCGCTTGGATTTCCACTTCGGTGGTCAGACTACCTACGATTTGCAGACCGTCACAACCTGGCGGTCGGTCAGTCGGAATGGCAAATGCGCTTTGGGACATGATGAAATATCTGAAACATTACAAGTGTGAGCTTTGTAGTATTTTCGCTTCTCAGGTTAAAGAAGATAGCGTGCAGATATCACTCGATCAGTTTTTCTCATATCCAAGTTTTCCTTGCAAATATGGTATTAGATTTTGAACATATTAAAAGGCAGTTTTGGCGAGGCTGATGCAAAAGGACTCAAACAGGCTAAGACTACGTCATAATTGCCCAGTTGTACCGGTTGTGCCTTGTATCTGACTATTGGCCTTCCGGTATTATGCGGGCTAGATCTGGCACCGACTCTGAAACTCAGTTTCTAACCACCACCATGAATCAAATCGGGGTTCAAGAATCCCATACTCAAACCGACCAACAACGACTGGTTTGTCCAACGAGTGGTCAGGGGACATCACAATTCCCTAACGTCACTCGGAAGGATCTCTCCCAATGTCAATGGTGCTATAAGTCGCGTCAGGAACCCGGAGTCATCCTCTCTAACTGTGGGGGTTGTAAACGCGCCTGGTACTGTGTCAGTATACGCTAGCTTGTAATGGATGCTTTACTCAAGCCATCTGCACATCCCTCTTAGAGCAAAGAGTGCCAAAAGGCAGCGTGGCCGACTCACAAGATTGCATGCAGGATCAACGTGGAGAATAGCAAACAACACCCGGATGCACAGGATGTGATGAAGAAGCTGAGCACCTTTTGCGCGAGGCACCGGCCCTCATTACTCAAATACGGGATCCAAGCGCTGGATTTGGCAAACGACCCTGACCGACGGCTGCGCGATATCCTCGCCATTGACGTGATCCCCGTTGTAGATGAAGAAGGGAATTCGAAGTCTAGCAAGCTCTTCTTGGCCTTTGAAGCAAGGGTTGAAAGTGTTGACGGATTTCCACCGGAGCAGAGACATGAATTGAAGCTACAGATGAAGTTGTTTGACGAGGACTCGAGACGGTCCGGAAATATGGGCGGTTTTTTTGTGATTGTCATTGACCGTCCTTCTGGGGCAGGAAACGTTTGCCCAATGGGGTTCCCGAAGGAGATTGTCAATTGGGAACGTGCACAGCCGTGGAAAGAGCCATTGTTAAATTCTCTGAATGCGCCATTGAAAAGTTTGTAGGGCAAACGGGGGTTTGGAGTTGGATGGGAAGTTGTGCCAATGCCAGATTAACGAATGTATTTTGGCTTCAAACTTCTTTTTTTCAACTCAATCCGAGAATCAGTTTATAATTTGTCCATGTTTTTCCATTGTTGTGTACAGGTTTTCAAGCTACAACAACGTCATTTGATTGCAGAGTGTTAGGGGCGTAAATATACCGGGTCTCTGTGTGCATGGTATGTCTGCCCGGTGCTCTGAGAATACTGAGCGCGAGACTGTTTCGAGTGGCCTTGGGTAAAGTATACCAGTACCAACGCCGCTGATGTAACTTTTGGAAGGTATAGAGTCTGATTCGTTTTCAAATTTGTAAAGTAGCATCTTGGAAGAACTGTGTGGTCGTTTTTTGCAACTTTTTTTTTTTTTTTGGTGGAGCGTTGGTGTTAGGCGTTTTTTGCAACTTACGACGTGTCAGGCGCACGAGTTGCGGCGTCGGGTCCAAGTTCCTCTGGAACGCTTATTGCCGTGATGCCGTGATGTGATCAGCTCGGCGCTGTATTTGTCCTTGCTGTTACGTGAAGCATGACAGCATTAGATACAAACAAAGTTGCCAGCCTCATCCTACCTCCTCTTATGTTTGTTCATCCATTCTATGATCATTAAAACTACGACGCTACTCTTCCGTTGCATATGTCATCCGACTCATTCACGAACTTTAACTCGAACCGCCAACCGATTTAACTGTGTTAGTAAACGTGTTTTGGTGAACTGGGCCAACGGTGAGGCTGTTTGCGTCCCCGTTTCTTCGCAAAAGAAATATAAAGCAAAGAGCGCAAGTGACACAAAGCATAGATAACAAAGCCAAGAAGAGAATAAAGCAAAAAACAATCCGCTTTTTATTCAAGGCCTCTTTGGCGCCTTTATATGTGTGTGAGTGCAATACGTCGCTTGAAATAATGTGTATTGGTAGTTTCCATTTTATTCCTCTCGTTCATTGTGCAATTAGCATAGTTCATCGTCGTAATGGTATTAGAAGCGGGCGAGGCTCTCACACTAATATGGCCTAATAATTCGAGTACCATACTTTTCATTTTCTCTCTTGTTCCCTCCACTCCTACGATAAACAAAAAAAATGTTAACCTTAGACATATACAGCCCAAAAAAAAACGGAATACAAAAAACAAAAAGACCGCGAGAGCCCAAAAGACCCACAAAAACTGTACTCAGATGCCACTTTCCGTCTGTATCATTATATGTGAGTATATGCGGTTTGATGAAGGACTGACTGTGCTGGAGCACTGGGATTGGGATTGATTTGGAGCTCTGGGTTTGTCCTTGGTGTCATCGGCTTGATGGGTGGCAATTTCGATGAAAGGTGGTTCCTGGATGCCATGTTAGCGGGCGCCTGTCTGCGCCTGTCTGCTGCAGTGAATCTATCCGTGTATCTGGTATCTATCAACTCCTCTGGCAGTGTTCTTTGTTTGGGAGCTGGCCGACACGTTGCGGATGGTGAAATTGTCCCGAGGTGAAATCAAATCAAATAGCAAAATCGAAATCGGGTCCGTGCGTTGTTAACCCCTTGTGCTTGGCGCATATATCTGTATCCGTACATGTGCATTTGCATTCACATCGCATTCGCATTCGTGCTTATTCTGGGAAAGACGCTAGGAAATTTCCCTTGTCTGACTTGTTGCGGTCTGCGAGTGCGAGTGCGAGTGTGATGTCTGGTATACGTCCCTGAATGCAGTGCAGTGGTCACTCTATCCGAGTGGAAGGGTGTAGTGCTAGGGCCTGGGACGAACCTGGGGACGCGGACACGGCTTCACGTTCTTCTGCTATGCGCATACCTATGAACTGTGAACTCTCAGTCTTTGAGTTGCAATTTTTGTTCTTCTCTTCTCTTCTCTGCTCTTTGTCCACTCAAGAGGAGAGCCTAAGTGTTGGGGAATCGGGGGTAGGGGGTAGGGAGGTCTATGTTTCCTCCTCTCTCCTCTCCTCTTCTTTCCTCGCTCTGAAGTCGAATTTCTTGCTTCACACTGTGAACCGTGGTACTCTGTTTGTCTCTCTTAATGTGTGACTGTTGCTTGTACTGTCTGCTTTCCTGATGCTTTCTTGTTCTGGATATCAAAAGCGGAGTGTGGCATGTATGTGTATGGATACCTGCCTGCGCTGCGCAGCGGCTCTGCGCGCGCTCTGGCTAGTGATCCTTGAAAATAGCATAGGTCAGAGGACATCACTGATCCTCTTCCGCCCTTTAATTGAATGCTGAGAATACTGACGAGACTCGGACCTAGGGAGTCGAATGTGGCCTTGAGGTGTCGGAAACTTGGAGTGGTGTGAGTCCTACTCCTGAGCTAGCCGGGCCCACTGTCATCAACTTGTGTTTAACATTATTATTGTTGTTGTTGGGATTTGACTATAGTTATCACTGGTTTTTGTGAGCGTTGTGTCTGACGTAGATGAAGAGCAGATGACAAGACATCGCGTGCGGTTTTTGGATTACATACCCACGTCAACGTCAATGTCCGCGTCCCCGATGTCCCATGGCTATGGTTATTAGGGTTATGTTGAATATGGAAGTCGTCTCGAATGACAGTGTGGGTATCGAATGCCAGTCTAGCCTTCAAACTGAAAGCTGAAAATTGAAAATCGAAAAACTTGAAAGCTCAAAAGTGGCCTTTGCAGCTCGTTCTTGTTCTCCCCATGAGGCGCGTTGATAGTAATAAATAAATAAGGTGATAGACGATGCAAGTTATGATTATCTGGGTAAGTGAGATGTGATCATGAGCTGTGAACGGCGTGGCGAAGCTTGAAATTTGGTGACTAAACTTTGAAGGACTTCGAACCTTTCGTAAGTTGTTCATTTATCATTTTCGTGATCAATGTGGGATCCAAATTCTAGATCGATCGAGGTAAGGTATGATATTTGAAGAAATCCTCGAGCTGCATTGACGACAGGTAAAGACGAGGAAGGCTTGTGGCTTTGAGGGCTTTGAGGCGTTTTTGATACCATTTCTAGGTGATGATAGGATGCTGTGAACTTGTGGTATAGATATGATAGGGAATGTAAGGTAAGCTGTATTGTTATTAATATTTTGACTGCGAGGTGTTGAAGCTGTAGCGGGAGGGAGGGATCGTATGGTCGATTGTATAGATCATGGTTGTTATAGGTCGAGTCGAGATGTGGTGATGTGATATGTTAAGTTGAGGTTGATGTTGATGTTGATGTTGTCATTCTGTTCCTAGAATCTCAACTTAGTCCTCCTGTCGGGCCTCTCAGACTTCATCCCTTCTCCCTTCTTCATCATGAAGAGACATCATGATCACGTCCGTTTGCGAATGTTCTTAGGATATTTATTATTTTTATTGCTGCAATTGGAGACTTGAAAATTCAAATGCCGTAGGTGTCGTCTGTAATTCGACGGTGCGTAGGTTGAAGGGGGTTAACGGGTTACCAATCAAAGGACACGCTCGCCTACACTCGCACGTATGTATATAGGTACATATCTGCCCTGGACCTGTTTCGGGTTCACTAAGAAGAAGCAGGGGGGTAGATGGAACGACTGAAGAGGACAGAACAGGGACCGAGCATGGACCGGGAAGACTGCTAGACATGTTCTGAGTTTTTTGCTGAGTGTCAATTTAATTCGACAGGGTTGCGTTGGCTCGATTCGGGTTTGTTGGTTCTTGCAATTGGTTCTGGTTTCCTGCGACGGCGACGAAGACTAACGCGTTGGGTGTGTAGGGTCGAGGTGAGCTGTGTTCTGTCCGTTTGTGTTGTCCTGTGCTGCTTGTTGACCTTTGACGGTGCTAGCATTGCTGTTGAAAGAGAGACGACGAGCAATCAAGGGGTCTAGATTCAGAGACAACTGGTCCAAGCAGCTGACAACGCCGCAGTGTGCCCGTTTCAACTTGCTTCAGCCCTTTGTCTGCTACCACCGTCATCGTCTGGGATCTGAAATCCCCTCCGCCTGAGGAAGGAAGGATCAAGGAAGGGCGAGAGATGCCCCTCCCCGCGCCCCAGGCCCACCAGGCCAACGGGGTCTCGTCGGAGTACATAGATATCGAGGTACGCACCGTTCTTCGCTCGCTTTTCTCTCATTGTCGCTGTGCGGAGGAGGGATTTTGTGTGCTTTATATTTGGGTGACAGTATACTCATCACGCGTCTATCCCAGGCAGACTTGAGCGATCGCGATTCGAATGCGAATGCGCACGCGCGCACAGACCGGGACCCCCCGTCCACGTCCCCGCCCACCCCCGCGCTAGCACCCGCGCGCACCCGACGATCCATCGCCTCTGGCGCCCCACGGGCAGGCTCTTCCCCCAACCATGACCACGACCACGACGCCGAGCTCCCGATGGCGAGTTCCCAGCGCCTCGTCGTGACTTCGCAGCTCCCCGCGTTCTGGCGCACGAAATGGGGCTATGTGCTTGGTGTCGTCGCGCTTCTTGCTGTTGTGGGCGGGATTGTGGGCGGGGTGCTGGGGAATAAGAGTAATGATGAGCCGGCGAGGAATCCGGGGAGTGTGCATACGACTATGTCTTCGTCGTCGTCGGGTGTGAGCTCAGGGATGATGCCAGCGCAGTCGACGACGGATGTGATGGAGAACCCTGAGATCCCGCATACGGTCGTTATGGCCGCTGTGACTGCGAACCCGATCAAGGGCCTGAACGCCGTTGTGACGGCGACGACGGTGCTGCTGGCATCGTCCATACCCAATCCCCCGGGACGGAATCTGTTGCGGTATGCGTATGCGGCGCCGCTTGTGTCGTAGGTGCTCACAAGGTTAGTTAACGCACGCTGCACTGCACGCTACGGATACTATACTACGTGTGTTTTGTTGTGCCAAGCCACGCCCACGCCGCCTTTCACGCCAACTTTTACCGTCACCTTTGCCTTCACCGTTAATGCCACATCAACCCTTCTTCGCCTTCATTGCATTGTTCACCGTCACCATCCATCACGCACCCACACCGACGCCCTCACACGGCGTCAAAAACCAAAAACTACAAATCACAAATCAAAATTACAATCCATAAATCATAAAACACAAATCACACACATATCCATCCTCTCGAAAACACGAATCCACCCTCCCTCTCCTCCCTTTCACTCCCAGTCTCGGGATAAGTCTTGCCTCTTCCATCGTCACTCTGACATGCACACACACGAATTTTCTACCCGCTACGCTACTCTTCTCCCTATCACTGCTTCCTATGCTTGATATACTATCCCTCTCGTTGTCCCCACTCCCTGGTGCGCTTCCCGCCCTCTGCAGTGTCCCCCACCCCTTGCCAGTTTTCCATGCTACCCCTCTCCAGTGTTTTTTGATACCAGTGCCTCGTCCATTCGCCTTCCCTGTTTCCCTCCCCCTCCCCCTCCCCTATTGCGTTTCGATGCTTGATGCTGCTTTTTGAATGGTGCGAGCCTGCGAGCCTGCGAGATTGCGAGAACCGACGGTCTATATCCATATCCATTGACCATTATCCACGGGACTTACACAAGATATTCAGAAAATTTTTGGTGTCACGACGCAGATAATGATGAGTATCCACTTCGCTGCCTCATCGCCTTCGTGTCGACCGGCAAATAACGATGATCATTCACTTCGCTGGTGCAGTGCTTTTGTACCTGCCTACCACATTCGCATCTGCATCCCTGTCCGCATCCATATTTGTCTCCACATCCGTTTCCATGATCTATGTCTATATCTGTACCTTATGCGAGCGACTAGGAGCAGGATTGGGCTGGGGCTGGGGCTGGTACCGGTACCGGGAGGAGGACTGTTCTTCCCCTTTTTTATTTTGATTTGGACGAGTATTGCGGTATTAGGGTCTAGGGCGGTGCGATGCGGGGATCGCTAGCACCTGGCGTTTGGGTCTTGTGCTTTTGTATGGGTTGTACTGATTTACTGCGGCTTCACTTCTCACTTTCACTTTGGTTTACACGGGCTTAGATGTTTCTCTTTTGGGTGCTTGGGTGCTTATATACGTCTCTTTTTTTTTGTCTTCATTTGGAGTATTTGCTATTTCTACATAGATACACTTTTTGGGGCTTTTGGGCTTTTGGGCATTTGACTTTGTTTTATGCGATTCGTTTTGTTTCTTTGGGGGGCTTTCGGTCTTTGGGTTTGGGTTCTTGGGAATTCTTTTTTTTTTTTGGGTCTTTTGTTGGGCTTTTTGAGTGTCTTTTTTTTTTTTCCCTTCGTATTTGGTTTTTGGGGGTTGTATATGTTTAGGGTTAACCTTTGTCGTTGTTCAACTTCATCATGGTCGTTATATTGATATCGATTTTTTGGTGCTTATATGAAAAAGGCTATCGGCGCTAGATATACATATATGCATGTTTTGTATATAGTATTGTCTACATGCTAGTACTAAGTGCGGATGGAACAAGGGAGGAAGGTGAAAGTATGATACTCGGTTCAGAGCTGTTAGGCTGTATGGATGCGCCCGCTTCTGATATCATTACGGCGATGAACGATGGTGATTGCAGAATGAACGAGAGGAATAAAATGGAAAACTACCAATACGCATAAGAAAGCAGCGCAGAGATACGTTTCCGTTAGTTCAGAAGCGTAATGCTGATTTCGGGACGGAGGGAATTATGATAAAGAATGTGACAAGGCCAAAAAAGAAGGACCTACACGACATGCTGAATGAGACGGATTTCCTAAAGAGAAATAAATACCGGGGTCGCTTTCAAGCTTTAGCGCTATAGAAATTCAAGCGCTCAACTCTCAGCGCTCTGCGCGTGCTTCGTGCGTCGTGCTTAATTTGCGGATTCTGTCTTCGGGCATCTGGGATGGAATCATGGAATCTGGATGGATGCTTACGAAGCTTCTTACAGTGATATATTGTACTGCATCAAACACACGGGAAACGCCAATGCGAATGATACGATAGCTTATATTTATGATCACGATTCGCGACATACAATTATAGGTTTTGTAAATTTGTCAAGGTGCACTTACTTACTGCACCCACGCATACTATACTATACTATACATACCGCCGAGCAGGTCGGACAGATGGACAGGACAGGCGTGCGGTGGCCGCCCGCTCCTCCCGCGACATAATTGAATTTGGAATTGATCCTGTGAGGCTGTACGTACCTTTGATTCGCTTCGCTTTTTGATCCCACTCCGTATTGGATTGGATTGGGCTTTGACTGGCGTTTCGTGTTTTCTTCCTCTTCCTCTTCCTCTACCTCCTCGTCCGTTGTCTGTTCTTCAGCAGCTCAGCGCTCAGCTCTCACCTTTGGCTTTTAGATCCGACCAGGAGCCGGTTCTGATATCGCACACCAGACTTGATATTTGACGGGGCAGAGATAAAGTGATAAAGGGATAGAAAGAAGAGAAGGAAAGAAAAGAAAAGCATACGATGGCGTCTAATGGAGGACATCAGCAGGAATATGACGCGGCGCTGTTGGCGTCTGCGCCTGCGGCGACCAAGGCGCAGCTTCAGGTGAGCCTTTCTTTCTTTCTACTTTGCTTTTTCTTTAGTTTTGGTTTCTGGTTTGCTTTCGGTTTTTTTTTTTGCTCCTGTTTCCTTTTCTACGTCGTGAAAGCTGAACACACGAACCATATGGAATTTCTACACAGAGCGGATACAACCCGGACCTCCTCGTCGAAAAACCGAGCACGCCCACACCGCAAGGGACCGACCTCGAAGCCGCCCTTCCACCCACCGCCAACCCCACGCACACAACCGCCAACGCCCACAGAATGCAGCAGCAGCGACAGCCGTTCTACCGCACACGCAAGGGCATCGTTATCATCGCCATTGCACTCGTCGTGGTGATAGCGGCGGCGGTGGGCGGGGGCGTGGGCGGGTCGAAGAAGAAGCATGGGAGCGATGCGGTCGTTGCGCCGACTGGGCCGGATGATGGTGGGAATGGAAATGGGAGTGGGGCGCCGCCGCAGGTTTCCTCGGACGGCTCGAGTTCCAGCACAACGGGGACGAGCACGAGCACGAGTGCGGGGACGGGCGCGTCGCAGGGTGTGGGTGACCCGAACGCGCCGCAGCCGCAGCCGGGGCCGTCGCAGGGCGCGACGCCGACGCAGGGGGGTGTGATTGGGAGGCCTACGGAGTCGGCGGCGACGGCTGTGGCGGGGGCGGTGGGGACGGGGACCGATGCGAATGCGGTGGGACAGCTCGTTGGCGGGTCGACGTGAGCGTGGGCGCTGGGGTGTGACTGGTGAACGGTGACGGTGACTGGTGATGGTGACGGTGATGGTGATGGTGACGGTGAAAGATGGACGGATGGACGTTGAAAGGGCGGACAGCGGGCGTTGGTGTGATGATCATGAACTATGGTATGTGTTTTGCTTGATTTTTTGGTCGACTTGTCATTATCATTTTCTGTGCCCTTCCAAGTCGAATGGTTAATTTGATAGCTGATTATACATCTATACAGCTAGATTTCTTTTTTATTTTCTCTTTTCTCTACCTGCTACTTTGGACTGGACTGGATGGGATGGAAGGCTCGTCTAGCAACTCCGCCAAAACACCTGCTGCATGCTACCGTTGGAACGCTATCTGTTGTTTTTGTATCTTGTTTCTTCAAATCGTGTAATGTATATTTGACTTATGGTCTATCTCACTTATCTTTTGTCGTGGAAGATCATAAGGCGAACCTCAGGCTAAAGACTGCGCCTCAGCTTGAAGGAGCGCCGCTGGGGTGGTTTCAATTTTGGGTGGGAGTTTATTTTTTTAAAATTGGCATTGATGTTCCCAGTGTGGTATATATGGACCTTTGCCTTGTGCGCTGATATTCTAAATTCAGCTGCTGTGGTTGGGTGGATGACTGGGTATGGATTAATCGACGGCAACGCAACACCCCCCTGAAGATCTCGTCGGCGGTATCGATGCAGATCCTCTTAATTACTCGGACACAAGTCATATTCGCGCTGACTTGTAATTGTTGCTAGAACGTCTCACAGCATCTGTCGTCAGTACCGTGGTACTTGGACTGTATGTCGCAATAGAAAAGCGCTATACCCGGCCTTCTGACATCTTCCTCGAAGTCTAGACCTGCATCTGTTCCGTCGGCGCGCTGTGAAATCCTTGGGGCTCTACCAGGTTTTACCTGTGTGTATGGGAGAGTTCGCATCTATTACTGGGTCAAACATTGATGAACTGTATAGTGGTCAATGTGTTTTGCATTACAGCCGTCATGTCTATAAGTATGTCCGTCTGCGGAGTGATATATTTGTGTCGAGCGACTTGAGCCGGCGTTACTTACTTGCTACCTGTTGTTTTGTGAGGGGTAGAGAGAGGTGAGGTGGTACTACTACATAGTGTGAGTGGATCGTGAGGGGGAAGTGATGTGAATATAAAGAAATATAATGAGAGTAAATGAGCGCAAGATCAGATGAGAGACGCAACGAAAAAAGCAACACACACACACACACACACAAAAGCGTGAGCGCGACTGACTGGAAAAGTCAAAAAAACAGAAAAAGAGGGCAATTGCTGTATGTATGTATAATATATATCAAAAAATAAAAAAATCCGGATGTGTTTTTCAGGTATGTGGACGTGTGTCAGGGAGCGTTTGTTGGGATACGACGGTGGTGCGATACGCAGGCGGGCTGAGCGGGCTCTCGGTGCGATGGATACTCTCCGCGCCGAATCTGCTACTGTCAGACGCGAGCTTGCGGATGCTCCGCGGGGTGCCCTCCTGGTTCGGGTGCGCAGCTACTGGTGCTGTGTTCGCGGGCTGCCGCAGGATCCCAGCGACCTCGCTCGCAAGCGCATGGATGTTCAGGTTCGCAGTTTGCTGCATCTGCTGGTGCGGGTGCGGGTGCTGGTCCACGGACGCTGCTCCGGCGCTGGAGTTACCGGTGAAGGACATCGCAGTGGACCCGAACGACGTCTGCCTGTCCAGCATGTGCGGTTCGACCATCAACGTCCTCGGCACACCCGGGGGGAACTGCGGCTGCTGCACGACCTCGCCGCGTCTATTAGGCGACATCGACATCGACATCGACATCGACGGGGCGGACGCGGGGGCGGGCGTGGGTGTTGCCTGGCGCGTGGCGCTGAGGCTGCGCGCGGCTTCGAGCTGCTTCGCCTCGGCGAACGCCTCGCTGGGCCTGCGGCGTACTGGCGCGGGGTTGTACCGGAAGAAGTTGGCGTCGTCGGAGGTGGGCGAGTCCGGTGCGCCGGGTGTACGCGTGCGTCGCGATTTTTGGACGCGCAGGAGCCAGAGGATGAGGATGAGGCCGAGGATGAGGACGGCGGCGCCGCCTACGGCGCCTCCGACGATTGCGCCGAGGTGCGAGGAGGAGGAGGAGTGGGCGGCGGCGGCGGTGGATGTGTCGGAGGGAGAGGTGGTGGAGGAGCTTGTTGTTGAGGAGGTGGTGGAGGAGTCGGAGGGGGTTGGGGTGGATGGAGGGATGGAGACGGGCGTGGATGGGATTGCGGGTGTTTGGGTGGCAAAGGCGCCTATGCCTGTGAGCGCTATTTGGAAGTTAGGCTGGGGAGGTTTTGGTTTGTTAGTAGTTGTGGTTGTGGTTGGGTGGTTAGGGTTGGGAGGGGTCTGCGCTTACTTGGGGTGTTCCTGTCACCTGCTGTGCTGCTGCTCTGAAACTTGTGTACGCAGCAATGCTCGGGGGGTTGATAACGCTGATATACCGTCTATGAATTCCTTTGCATTCACCAAGATACTGTGGACATTTCTTACCCAACCATGCCGGAAACCGCGCAATGAGATGTTGGCTGTGTCATCTCGCAGAAGAACCATATGGCTATGTAAGACCGACAGAAAGACATCCAGAGGGTAATCATTAGTCGTCCTGGTTCGCGAATTCTGAAATTTGGTTGCTGTGGGACTTACGTTCGCTGACATTTGTGATGTGCAGATCCCATGTCATAGGATGCTGCGTGTCATTATTCTGCGTCCCAGCAGGACCACTGCTGAAGCCGCCCGGAAGGGGCGAGCAAGGGTTGGCAAAGCTCGATTGTGTAACAGTATGAAAGCTGCGGTAAAGAAAAAGGAATAGGAATAGGAAAGTTAAACTGAGGCTGGGAGACGTGGATCAGGTACACACTTACAATCCCGCGAAAATGAATGTGATTGTGTCATTTAACCCAGCGGATATGGTTGCGGGATCGAAGAAGCTTCCCTGGAGGCCGACTTTCACCTAAACAGTTCCAATCCCGATACCAATACCAAACAGAGCTTAGCGTCGAATCACCGTGCAGCAGGAGTCATTTTCGTGGGTATTGTGCTTACCGTGTGAGTGGTCTGCGCGGTGACGAGGAGCGCACCGTGCAAGGCGGCGGTGGCGGCGAGAACGAGCGTCAGCGGCGGGAACTGCGGGAAGGCCATTCTGCAGGGGGAGGGTGCATGAAAATGGTGTCTTGTCAAGGAGGGGGGGGGTTCAGGCTTACGGTGGGTATCCTGGTATTATAGACGTTTACATTCCCTCCCCACCACCCAAAGGGTATTTGGACAGACTGCTTCGGGAGGGCATCAAGATCAAGTCAGAAATGCTGCAAATAGATGTGGACGGCACGAGGGCTTTTTATAGGCATTTGCGAGAGAGGAAGTTGCTATATTCGTAGACGGGATTGGCGTGCTTTGCTGCGAGGTATGCTGCCGTGTTGATGAGTGATGATAATCGAGCACTGCACCGTATTTGTTGGATCGATAGGAGAGCTGTTCGATGAGATATCAGGCTGTTAATCAGGAGAGGGGACGGAATTTTGTTGCGGAGAGGATATTCCCAGAGAAAAATATAGATGAAAGGTAAAAATCGATGAAAAGGACGTGCGTGGGCGGGGAAGGTCTATGTATGGCAGGTGTCGTTGATGCTGGGAAGGGTAATTCTGGGCTGTGAGCGTCTGATATAAGGTCGATATCAGCGGGGTTGTGTTCGGTTGGGTGATGACCGTTCTTATTTACTGTGACGTCTGAGCTATGTATATGTTGTATGCCGATGTCTGGTACGTTTGAATTTGTTTGAAGTAGTGGAAGAATAAGCTTTGTGTGGGTTTGAGGGAGAGGTCTGGTTCCAAGATTGGGATTGGAGGGACGTGCACCGTTGGAATGGGTCATGGTAGACAGACGAGGGGGAGTTAGAGGTGCTTTGTGTTAAAATATATCATCGCTGAGCGTACATATGATAGGAATGGTGGCAGATTGGATGATTTCGGTGAATGGCCAATACCCGGTGGGTGGTATGATTAATTTATTGCTCTGGAAAGGTTGAAATCTATTATATAATGGTAGCAACACAAGTCTATGAAGAGATCAAGTTAATGTTTGTTCTACAGGGGACAGAATGACGTACATTGTCATTCAGCTACTTATAATGATCTGTAGTAGACCCGGGATATAACAAGGGTAAGCGCCATGTCACACAAACTCGAAAACGGTCAATGAAACTTTGGAGCCTAGCTTTATTGAACACAGTCCCGTTAGCGGACATCGACTCGGACTGCTTGATAGCTATCTCGCGAGCCCCAATGCCTGCTCGCCTGGCCCGGATCGGTGATGCAGGCCCCCGAATAGAGCATTTCGCACAGAGTTCATTATCAGGATTAGGTCTGACAGTGGCATATGCTTCGATCATGAAGTGATTTGAACGGCTAGAGAACGGCGCTATGGAAGCAGATGGGACCCAGAGCCCAGCATGATTGGTTTATTGTTTGCGAGGGGATGTCGTGCCTTTCGGACGCACAAGTTCCAAATTACAAATGGTTCGAGAATCAAAGCATGTTTTGTTGGATAGATATTGACAGTGGATATTCCAGAGAGGATATTGAGAGAAAATGGACAATACGGTGCTGAGAAAAAACCCTTGAGAGCTGTTAGTGTCACTGGAAGTTCCCTTGGGCCTGGAAGTGGTCGAACCAAGGAGCTGCTAAGCGAGCAAGGTCGCACCGATTTCTCCGGGATTTCAAGGTCCGCCGTCAGTCACGGTTACGGCACGTGGCAGCCTGCAGGCAACCTTCCTTTCCTCCACGACTCCTACCGGCCAGCCATTGGTACAGTCCTAGGCCTCAAGGACCTTGGATTACGGTTGTAAGTGCACTGATACACGTTCACGCACCTTTTTTCCAAGCGAAATTCCACTTACTCAATCTGTTTTTTTTTGTATGTGCAGGCACACGCGATGCACTCGTTTTTGTCCAAAGTCTTCGGACGGAAGGAAAAGGACGCGGAAACTTCGCCTACGACTTTACGCCCCGGAGAACTGCTCGATGGTAAATTTGAAGCCATCTCACCCAATGTATCACCCAGTGCTGCCAATTTTCTTGAGTTAGAGGGATCCAAGACCGAGGGAGAGAATGGGAAGGAAAAGGAAAAGGAGAGGGATAATCGATTCTCCCTTTTCAAAGTCAAATCGCGTCCGTCCCCCCCGCAAGTCTCGTACAAGGCCCCGATACCTCTCCCCCAACTTTCGCTCGACTTTTCGACGTCGAATGGAGAGCCTTCGTCGCGCACACTCGAATCTTTCTTATCGGTTGACCCCGACGCCAACATCCTTCTGAGCGATGCAATTATTGGACGACGTCGCTTAAACCCTCTTGAGGCTCTTGTATTGATAAGGGCTTGTTCTCAAGCTATTGTAGCTAGAGGTAACGTTTTTTTCATTATCAGTTTAGATTTGTCTCTAACTATCGATGTAGGCCTCGAAACACTGGGTGTAATGCACCCTCATTGGTATTCCGCATCCCCGGAAGTCCAACGCAGACTACTATCCCAATTCATACATTCTATGGAACCGAAAACACCGCTAACCGCTATCTCACTTACTCCCGCGCTAGTCTCGTCACCTTTCGAATCCGAGATCGAGTCTACCCGTTCACCCCATGACGTCGCGGCCGTCCTCAGATGGGGTCTCCGTCACCTCCAGCTGGAGGGCGACAGCTTTGGGACCGACGACGGCTGGTACAAGGCTTTCCTTGATGCGGAAGCAGCCGCGGAGTACCCCCCTAAAGCCTTTTCAGAGAAGTTGGCTCCGGCCCTGCCAAAAGCGCATCTCGATCTCCTTGTTGCTACTTTGGAGATATTCTCCTCGCTCGCTGCACACTCCGAGGCCAACAGCACGTCTGGCAGCAAGCTCTCGAAGATTTTCGGTCTGTGGTTGTTAACCTCCAGACGCGTGGAGGACAAAGATGACTGGAAGTCTTTCTACGCCAGATGGGAACGCATGGGTCGAATGCTCGAACATTTGTTCTTATCTCGAATTCGGTGAGTTTGCATTTTTTATTATTATCAGCACGACCCCTATCTCATGATTCCTCAGCGATGAATCTACCGACCAACGCATGCCCGTTCGTCTACTCGAACTTGTACGAAGATACCCATATACCCAAGGACTCTCACCACCTACTACGGATGTACAGTTTTTATCCCCACCACACTTCACTACCCGACTCTACGACGCTCTTTACGTTCGCATTGAAGTCGAACTATCATCTGAGAGGCGCAAGCCTAAGTTGAAGGTCCACCCTCTCAACATTCTCGCCGACGCGTTTTCCACTAAAGTCGAAGGTGGAGAATACGCCGAGCTATGGGCGAAGATTACAGCTGCATCGAAGACAGGCAGCAACCCATCGCCTCTCAGCAACATCTTCGCCGACGAGACGATCCGGTTCCTCTCCATCGTCCCAGACAAAGGCTCGGAGAAAGCACAGGAGGCGAAATCGCCCGTGTTTAATCTGCTCTCGCCGTCTCTTGCGCGCGGACATTCCGCGTCTGTAGGCGAGACCGACAGACCTGTGTCGTCCCCGTCTCGCGGCTACTCCTTCTCTGTTGGCGAGCAGAGCAGGCCGTCGCATCAGCATAGCAAGTCCGCCACGGAGCCCCCAGCCACGTCTGCTATTGGCAGTGACTGGGTGCAGTTCTCAGCGTCTGGTTTCCTCGACTCGACGCCTGCAATGGCCCCGCTCGTGTCGACGCTATTCGACACGGATCTGGAGAAGACTACTCCAGTTACAACGACGCTTTCGAGGAAGTCGAGCAAGCGCGGCAAAGCCGTTTCGAGGAAGAGCGTCGACTTTTCGGCTGAACCTGTGCCACCCGTCTCGCCCCCTCCGCCTGCAGACCCTGTCAAGAAGGAGGCGACCGCCATTGTCCGCGCTACCAAGCTCGAAGTCATCGAGCTCGACGAAGCGTTCATCGATTTCTGGAGCGACTCGCTGCTCGATCCTATCACAGCGACATGGCCGACCTTTATCATCTGCAAGTTCAAGTCGACCCTCGTTCCGCAGCTTCTGTACGGCCCCGTTCAAGAGGGCGGCAAGCAGAAGACGCTCAAGTGGCTTGTTCTTGAACAGGCATTCACTGTGCGGCCCGCGCCACCACCATCGCCGTCAGCTGTCCCGCGCCCGGAATCTGCGCGCCCTGTCTCCCCTGCGCTCTCGACGTCGGGCAGAAACCGCTTCAGCTTCTGGAGCATGTCGCGCACTGCGTCGAGCTCGTCACAGTCGTCGCAGAAAGGCAAGAAGAAGGAGAGAGCGCTGAATGTTGGCGAGATGGGCGAGCTTATCGAGGAGCCTGCCGAGCAGGCTAAGCAGGAGGTTGTGCAGCTGAAGGCTGCGCCGTCCAAGTCCAAGTCGTCCAAAGCGGAGAAGGCGCAGAAGCCTATCGAGAAACCTGTCGAGGCCGCGAAGCAGCCTGCTGATACGACCGACACGCCAGACCTCGAGACGGCTGCTATTGCGGCTGGAGCAGCGATTACAGCTGCAATCGCTGGAGCTGCTACTGCTAAAGCTGCTGCCCCTGCCGCTGAGGTTCCGGAGCCAGCTGTCGAAACTCAGGCAGAGGCACCAGCGCCAGCTGTTGAGGAACCTGCCACCGTCAGCGAGACTCCTGCTGCAGTTGCAGAATCCGAAGCACCAGCACCAGCTGTTGAGGAGCCTGCACCAGTCAGCGAGACTCCTGCTGCAGTTGCAGAATCCGAAGCACCAGCTGCAGAAGTCTCTCCTCCTGTCACTGAGGCTCCTGCTATCTCTGAACCCGAAGTTCTTGCAACGGAAGTCGAGGCCCCTGTTCTTGAAGCACCCGTTGAAGCTAAACATGAAGCTGCAGTTGAAGAGATCCAAGCCCCCGTCTCCGAACAGCAACCCTCGACGGATGTGTCCTCTGTGTCCGAGGCTCAGGAAACAACTGTGGAACCAGAACTCACTTCTACGGAACCTCAAGCCCCCGTTGTCGAAGAAGTGCTTACACAAGATGCATCGACTGACGATAATGCAACTGTATCTGAAGTTCCGATCTATGAATCTCAAGTTGCAGTTGCTGATGCGCCATCTGCGGTGGTTGTTGCTGAAGCGGACGAATCTGCACCGGAACCTGAAGTTCCAACAGCTGAGGCTGTTGCTCCTGCTGTAGACGCTGACCTTGTCGTGCCCGAAGCTCGAGATGACTTCGTTGTTCCAGTCGCCACAGACGTGGAAACAGAAGTTCCAGCACTTGAGCAAATCTCTGAAGAGCGTGTAAGTGCAGTAGTATTGGAAGTTCAAGAGCCAGTCATCGAGTCTGTGCCGCCTGCTACTGCGGCCGAAGAACCTGTTGCCACAGCTCCTGCCGTTGTGGACGAACCTGCCGTTGAGGAACCTGTGGAAGAAGACCCTGCCGAGGTTGCAGAGGTAGTGGTTGAATCAAACGAACTCGAATCGCCCGTTGTTGGAGCGCCCGTCGCTGTTGACGAATTGCCATCTACGACAACTGAAACCGCTGCCGTCGTTGACGAAGTCGCCACGTCGAATGTTGAAGAATTTGCGCCTGTTGAGGCAGCAGATCTTACCGAGGCGCCAACCTCGATTACCGAAACTCCCTCAGTTGATGTTGACGCCGCGCAGGAGAGCATTGAGGAAGAACCACGGGTTACGGATAAGGAGCAAGAAACCACCGAACTAGCATCGCCAGAACCCCCAGCTGTCGAGGATGCACAGCCAGTCGTTGAGGAGGAAGTTGTGGTGGAAGAAGAACCGGTTGCTGAGCAAAAGATTGTCGAGGAACATGGGGAAGCTCGTGTAGAGGAAGAAGCGATTGTTGACGAGGCAAGTTCCGGTGCAGTAGAGGAGAAATCTGCCATTGTGGAGGACACACCTGTCGTCGAGGAGGAAGCGCCAGTTGTTGAGGGAACACCAGCCGTCGAGGAGAAAGCACTGGCGGTCGAGGAAGTACCAGTGGTCGAGGAATCACCAGTGGTCAAGGAGGAAGCACCAGTAGTCGTGGAGGAGGCGCCAGCAGTTGAGAAGGAACCAGACGTTAAGGAGGAAGAAACACCTGTAGTTGACGTTGAGGAAACACCGGCTGCTGTTGAGAAAGCACCAATAATCGAGGAAGCCGCAGTAGTCGAGGAAGCATCAGTGGTTGAGGAAGCATCAGTGGTCGAGGAAGCACAACTGGTCGAGGAGGCACCGGTCGTCGAAGAAGCGCCCGTCATTTCTGTTGCAGTGGAGGAGAAATCAGCTCTTGACGAGGTTGCACCAGTAATCGAGGAATCACCTGTTGTTGAGGAAACTCCGGCTGCCGGAGAGAAAGTACCAGTGATTGAGGAATCACCAGTTGTTCTGGAGGAAACACCGGCCGTTGTGGAAAGAGAAACCCCTGTGGTTGAAGAAACGGCGCCCGTCATCGAGAATATTCCTATCGTGGAGGCGCCACCAACACCAGTGATTGAGGACCACATCCAGGATGCCGAGCCTCTTGCAACCCATGCTGAGGAGCCTGTTGCGGAGCATTCAGTTTCAGGCACTGATGTAGAGGTACCAGAGGTTGTTCAAACGGTGGATGTTCCAACACTGTCAACCGTTATTCAAACTGCTGAGGAAGATTCTGTAACCCTCGCTGACCCGTCTTCGGTTCCTGTCGAAATCGGCACCTCAACTGTTTCTGAACATGAACAGGAATCTCAATCAGTCACGTTGGAAGAAGCCATCGCCGAGGCTCAAGCCGCACCCATCGTTGAGCAAGCTATAGCTCAGCAAAATGAACCCGAGGCTACTCAAGCTCTTTCTGAGACCCCATCTGCGGAGCCTGATTCGTGGGTCACCATCGACAAGATCGCCTCTGATACCGAACCCGAAGCTTCTGCAGATTCCGAGCCGACAGAAGTCATCATTCCGGTTGAGGAGATTGTTCCTTCTCAGGTTTTGAATGCCATTCCTCCGCTCGACGACGAACTCAATGCAGAAGAGGCGGAGGTACTGGAGCATGCATCCTCCGATATTCTGGAGGAATCATCCTTCGAAGTCAATCCCGCTGATCACTCTGGAGATGAAGTTCAGCCTGATCACGTCGCAGAACACAATCTCTTGGCTGAACCAGCCCCTGTACCGTCGGAAGTTGCAGTCGATGTGACCGATGAAACGCCCTCCCTGGAGGAACCGACTTCAATTCAACTTGACCAAACCAGGGAGGATGTTGTTTCCGAGCCTGTACAAGTGGATGCTGTTGTCCCCGACGTTGAAGATAAACAACAAGAGGTATCGGATGCCGAGATTGCTGAAAATATTAAACCAAATGTTGACGATGTGAGTGTTTACACGATTACATTATTTTTCATAGTATTAATTCTGCACGTAGGTGCCCCCACTTCCAGTCGACAGCCAGTCTATGTACTCCGCTGAGACACCAGTAACGGTGGCCAAGGAGTCGACCGTTGTTGCTGATATTTTAGTTTCCGAACCTCAAGCTTTAGATGCTGATGCTCCAACCCCTGCTCCTGTTGCTGAGGTTGGCGACCTCCCTTCAAATGCAGAAATTCCTCCTGCTGTCGAGGCGTCTTCTCCAGTCTCGGAAGCTGTCGAACCCGAAGTGCCAGCTACAGATATCCTAACCCCAGTTGCCGAAGTTTCGGATGCTTCTAAACCTGAAAACCTGTCCCAGGTTCCAATTTCTGATATTCCAGTTACAGCTGAACTTGATGATCAAGTGGATAGATCTCTAGCTACTGAATATATCCCTGAATCAGACCAACCCCCTGTTGCTGAACACCAGGACGATGGGGTTGAATTACAACCCTTCAAAGCGGATTATCAGGCTCCTATCGTTGAGGCTCCTGCCGCGGAACCTGAGGTATCAGTCACAAAAGCTTCAGTGCGAGTGTCAGTTACTGAAGCCAGTGTTTCTATACAGCAGATTGAACCTCCGGCTACCGAAATAACACCTATCGTTAATGGCGAACTTCAGAATGTTAGTGCCGTTGAGGAGACTAAATCACAAGATACCTCTGCGGTCGCCGAACCCCAAACACTCATTGCGGAAGTTGAATCACCAGCTGTCGAGGTGCACGAGCAAGTCTCTGAAGAACCTGTCGGCGATGTCGAAGATCAAGAACCAATCCCTGAAGCCGTGATACCCCCTATCGTAGCACTACACGAATCTGTTGCTGCAGTGCCCAAAGAGCCTGTCGACGAGGCAGTTGCACAAGAACATCTTACAGACGTTGTGGAGGGACAAGATGAGGTCGAAACACCACATGTTGAAGTACCCGCGGCCAATGACGAAGCAACCTTGAATACCGAAGATGCAACACCATTTGTGTCTGCAGGTATTCTCGAAGCGCCAACTTCCGTTATCGAAACATCCCCCGCTGTCATCGAGTCATCGCAGACACATATTGAGGTATCACAGGTTACTGAGAAGGAGCAACAAATTGCCAAAGACGAATCACCATTCGTGGAGGAAACGCCAGCTGTTGATGTGGATGAACTGAGCGCCGAGGAGGACGTTGCTGCTGTCGAGCAGGAAGATATCGAGCCAGCTCGTGTGGAGGAACAATTGGACCACACTTTGCATTTCGAAAAGGGCGAGCCAGTTGTCGAGGAGGAAACACCTATTGTCGAAGGGAAAATATCTGTTGCTGAGGATGAAAATGTTGTTGTCGAGGAGAAAAGCCTGGCCACCGAGCAAGCGACGATTGTGGTTGATAAGAAAGAGGCTGCAGTGGAAGACGAGGTACCTGTCGTCGTGGAATTATCTTCGATATCAATTATTGACGACTATATACAGGATAATGAAGCACTTACTACTGATGTCTCAGAGCCAGTTGCTGATAGTCAATTCAAAGACGCCACTCATGACGATCAGCTATCAGCCGTGGAGGTTTCAGCGCCAACTTTGGAGGCACCAGTAAACAATGCTACAGCTAGTGAAGAATTCCCGCCTCAAGGCATAGCGGCTGATAGTGGTGCCGCTGCCGAGGAACCTGCTACTTCTGATCTCATTGTTCCTCAGGATAATGCTGTGGAGGCCATTGCTGATACTCCAAATGTTGAAGACATTTTAGGAAGTGATTCTGCTGAAATTACTGAATCAAATGTCGACGTGAGTTTTCTCTGTTCATGGTGTTTTGCGCATAGCTAACACCGCGCATAGCTTCCAACTATCGCTAAAGTGTCTCCTGTGGAGGATTCACAGGTTTCGGAGGTTGTCCAAAATGTCCATTCCAAAGGCAATGTAACTGAAGCTCATGTTGCTCCGATCGCGGAGTCCGACCTGGTTGTCGATGTCGTCCAGTCAGAAGAACTTGCAACTCCTGTTGCGAAAGTCACTCCATTCCCTGGGCCGTCAGCGGAATATATATCGAAGGAGGCTTCAGGTCCTACAGAAGACTTTCCAACAGTCATAGAGACGTCACCCATCGAAGAGACCTTGTTGATTGAAAAGACTTCGCCGATTGAGCAGGAAAATCCTGTTATCGAGGGCATGCCAGCCATCGAGGAGAGTTCTGGCGTGGAGGAGACTCTGGTCACTGAAGAAACTCCCGCCGTTAATGATACACATGTCATTGAGGAGATACCTGCTGTTGAGGAAGCCATTGAAAAGGCACCAGCTGTTGAGGAAACATTTGCCATCGAGGAGGCACCGGCCGTTGACTTGGAGGAGATGCCATTGGATACGACAATAGCCATTAAAGAGACGCCAGCTATCGAGAAGGCACCTGCCTTCGAGGAGACTCCCATCCTTGAAGAAAATCCTGCCGTCTTGGATACACCTGCTGTTGAGGGCAGTCCTGCAGTTGATGAGTTATCTTCCCATGCTGATACGCCAGCTGTTGAGGACTGCCCGGTTGTCTCGGATACGCCTCCTGTTGAAGACACTCCTACTATTGCAGAAACGCCTTTCGCTCCTGTTGTTGAGGACATTCCTACCGTCGTGGATACGCCCTCTGTTGCGGAAACTGCTGTTGTTGAGGATACGCCTGCTGAAGAGGAGACACCTGCGGAAAAGGAGACAGCTGCCATTGTGGAGACACCTACCGTCGCTGATACACCTTCTGTTGAGGGCATTCCGCCTGCTGTGGAGGAGACGCATATTGTTGAGGATGCACCCGCTGTTGAAGAAACACCTGCAGTTGAGGAGGCGTCTACCGTCGAGGAGATTCTTGTTGCTGAGGAGACGCCTACTGTTGAGGACGCACCTGCTATTGAAGACACCCCTGCCAATACGCCTGCTGTTGAGGAGATACCTGTAGTTGAGGAGACATCTGCTGCTCTGGATACGCCTGGAGTTGAGGATACGCCTGGAGTTAAGGAGACACCTGTGGTTGAGGACATCCCTGCCATTGAGGAGGCCTCTACAGTCGAGGAGACTTCTGATGTTAAGGAGAGAGCTACCCTCGAGGAGATTCATGCTATTGAGACACCTGCAGTTGAGGAGACACTTGCTGTTGAGGAGACACCTACTGTTGAGGAGACTCATGTTGTTGAGGAGACACCTACTGTTGAGGAGACTCATGTTGTTGAGGAGACCCTTGCAATTGAGGAGACTCCTGCTGTTAAGGATGTATCTACCGTTGAGGAGACTCCTGTTTCTGGGCTTGCTATTGAGGAAACAACTGCCGCCTCGGATACGCCACCTGTTGTTGACGATACACCTGCTGTTGATGATAGGCATGGAGTTGAGGATACGCCTGCACTTGAAGAGACACCTGCAGTTAAGGAAATTCTTGCCGTTGAGGAGACTTCTACCGTCGAGGAGATATCTGCCGCCACCGATACGCCCGTAATCGAGGAAACGCCTGCAGTCGAGGAGACCTTTACCATCGAGGAGACCTCTGCCGTCGAAGAGACATTTGCCATTGAGGAGAAGCCTGCTGTCGAGCAAACTCCTGCAGTTGAGGAGAAGTCTGCAGTCGAGGAGATGCCTGCTGTCGAGGAGACAAATGTCGTTGAGGAAACGCCTGCAGTCCAGGAGACACCTGCCGTTGAGGAGACACCCGCCGTTGAGGAGACACCCGCCGTTGAGGAGACATCTGTCATTGAGGAGGAGCCTGTTATCGAGGAGACACCTGCAGTTGAGGAGAAGTCGGTTGAGGAGACACCTGCAGTTGAGGAGACACCCACAGTGGAGGAGACATCCGCCATTGAGGAGACACCTGCAGTTGAGGAGACACCCACAGTGGAGGAGACATCCGCCATTGAGGAGACACCTGCAGTTGAGGAGACACCCACAGTGGAGGAGACATCCGCCATTGAGGAGACACCTGCAGTTGAGGAGACACCCACAGTGGAGGAGACATCTGCCATTGAGGATACACCCGCCGTTGAGGAGACACCCGCCGTTGAGGAGACACCCGCCGTTGAGGAGACACCCGCCGTTGAGGAGACATCTGCCATTGAGGAGGAGCCTGCTATCGAGGAGACACCTGCAGTTGAGGAGAAGTCTGCAGTCGAGGAGATGCCTGCAGTTGAGGAGAAGTCTGCAGTCGAGGAGATGCCTGCTGTCGAGGAGACAAATGCCGTTGAGGAAACGCCTGCAGTCCAGGAGACACCTGCCGTGGAGGAGAAGCCTGTTATCGAGGAGACACCTGCAGTTGAGGAGAAGTCTGCAGTCGAGGAGATACCCGCAGTGGAGGAGACACCCGCCGTGGAGGAGACAACCGCTGTTGAGGAGACATCTGCCATTGAGGAGGAGCCTGCTATCGAGGAGACACCTACAGTTGAGGAGAAGTCTGCAGTCGAGGAGATGCCTGCAGTCGAGGAGACAATTGCCGTTGAGGAAACGCCTGTAGTCCAGGAGACACCTGCCGTGGAAGAGACATCTGCCGCGTCCGATACGCATCTTGCTGAGGAGTCATTTACTGTCGAGGGGACCCCTCCTGTTGAGGAGATATCTACCGTCGAGGAGACTCTTGTTACTGAGGAGACGCCTGCTGTTGAGGACGCACCGACTCCTGCTGTTGAGGAGACAAAGACAATTGCTGTTGAAGAAACCTCTGCAGTCCATGAGAGACCTGCCGTTGAGGAAACACCTGCAGAGGACATTCCTGTAGTTGAAGAGACACTTGACGTTGAGGAGACATCTGCCGCCTCGGATACGCCTGCTGCTGAGGAGACGTCTGTTGTGGAGGAAACACCTACTGTTGAGGAGACGCCTGTTGTTCTAGAGATGCCTGCTGTTCTGGAGATGCCTGCTGTTGAGGACACCGCTGCTGTTGAGGAGACGCCCGCCATTGAGAAGACACTTACCGTTCAGGAGACACCTGCCGTCTTGGATATGCCACCTACTGTTGAGGACACTCCTACCGTCTCAGATACGCATGTTGTTGAGGAGGCCTCTGCCGTGAAAGAGGTATTTGTCACCTCGGATATGCCTGCTGTTGAGGACACTGCTGTAGTCTCGGATCCTCCTGCTGTTGAAGAGACTCCCGTCATCGCACAAACGATAGCTGTTGATGAGAGCTCTACTATTGAGGACATGCCTGCTGCCGTCGAAGAGACTCCTGTCGTCTCGGATATGTCTGCGGTTGAGTACACTCCTGCCATTGAGGAGACGCCTGCTACCGAGGAGACAACAGTTATCGGGGAGACACCATTGGTTGGGACGCTAGCCAAGGAAACTCCTGCCATTGGAGAACTGTTAGTTGTTGAGGAGGCGCCAGGTGCTGAAACTCTAGCCAATGAGGAGACGCCACCCATCGAGGAGCCTCCTGCCAATGAAGATTCCACTGTCGCTGAAGATACCTCTGCCGTCCACAAAACTGTTGACAAAACTCCTGTTTTTGAGGATACTCCTGCTGTCGGTGAGCAGCATGTCATCGAGCAAGCTGTTGATAATACGCCTATTGGTGAAGGAAATGTTCTTGAGGTCACTCCCGCTATCGAAGAAAAGTCTGCCGTCGAAGAAACATCTGGCATCGATGAAGCCAATGAGGAGACCCTAGCCGTCGAGGAAACTCCTGTCATTGAGGAGATTGGTATCGTCGAGTGCAAACCAGTGTTGGAGACACCAGTCATCACAGAAGCCAGTGAAGGCACGCCTGTCGTTGAACAGATTGAGGAGTCGAAAGGTCCTGTAGAGGTCAGCTCAGTATTTTCTGTTATTCGTCTGATATTCATGAAGTGTCGTTACAGAACACCCCGGAAACAGCCGAGCTCCCTGCTCACCAAGAACAAGAACAAAGCGATGATGTCGTGAATGACCCTACTCTCAACCTGCTGCCCGTGGATCCAGTAGAAGCCACACAAGATGCTTCTCTTTTTGTTGAACAAAATCTCACAGACTCAGATAATCCTCCTACAGAAGCAATTGCTCGAGATGCTCAGCCCTCTGAAGGACAAGCAGAAATTCTCAATATTGTGTCCAGTGTGCCCACAACAGAATCCATCATTGTTCCGGAAGATTCACGCACAGAAGCATTGGTCGATCTCCCCCCTGTACCACTCGTTGATGTGAACGTGGTCCCAGTCGTCCCCGACGACTCAACTCACACTACCATCCTCATCGAGGATGCTCCTATCAATGAGCTCCCGATAGTACACGAAGAAAGTTCGTCCCTTTATGATCACGAGAGTCATCTAGTCCAAGATCCTACCATTCTTTCTGGGTCAACTCCTGCCCCACATGTCGCCTTGAGTATATCTGAGCCGGACTTGAAGGATGCTGTGGAGAACTCTAGAGAGCGTATCGATGATGGTGAGCAGAAACTTTTTGATATATCCCAAATTAACTCGTTAAAGTGATTATTCTAACTATGGTTTCAGTACGTGAAGATGAGCAGGCCGTATCAACAGCTGAGGTGGTTAATATTGGTGGTATGGTTTATTGACGCTTTCTTAACGTGTAATACTGAATATCTATGGATAGAAGAAAAATCTGTAGGCGACAATACCTTGAACGAGGAAGGAAGTTCCCCCGCCGCTGCAGAAACACCCCTTGAGAAAGCAGACGAATCTCTTGTAGCTACTGACACGTCGACAACCGACGTTACGCCTCCAAGCGCTGAAATTGTTGTCGAAGCTCCCGCCACAGTCGAATCCAGTCATGAGGTCAAGCCTGCGCACGCAAATGCGCTAGATGATACGGTCGTCGATAGCGAGTCGAATCCGGCTGCTCAAGCCTTCGAAGTCCAAACATCAGCTCCTCCCGTGATTGAAGAAGTGTCACTCATATCTGAAGTTGACCAGGTTGTATCAACTGCCGACATCGACGTTGCTAATTCTCCCGCAGAGGTTTCAGACGTGGTGATATCACATTCAGTGGAAAGAACTATTGAACACACTCCTGAGCCTCCTGCTCCTGCTGTCGAACCAGCCGTTCCTGACCCTGTGGCGGAAGAAACTGTTGCTGAGGAACCCGTTCCTGTTGTCCTTGAAGAATCTGACGACACCTCGCCTGCTGTTCAACCAGAGACTCCATCTTTCGCTGAAACTCTCCCTCAGCCCTCCACGCTCGATGAACTTAATGAATCAACTGTTCAATCGACGGATGCTACATCTAACACTGACACGGGCGTTTCAACTATCGATGTCCCTCCAGTAATCTCGGAGCCCATATCCGAATCATCCCTGCCTCAGAATGACATTGCCGAAATCATTCCCACTGTTGAGGAATCAGCAACATCCGATCTTGGCACCGAACCTTTAGTTTCTGTGCAAGAACCTTCATCGTCTGAATTAGCAGCTGACGAGCTTACTCCACCCGCCACCCAGGAATCAGCAATGACCGAAACCGAGGAACATCATTCCCTTGATCGTGTTGAGAATGTGTCCTCTGAACCTGAAGCCAGTGCTGAATCTTCTACGCATTTGATTGCTGTCGCGGAACCCGTTCAGTCGACTGAAGTTCCCACACTCAGCACTGTAGATTCAGCTCCCGTTAACATCGATGCTGTAGCACCCGAAGAACCTGCAGCACAAGAAGTTCTTTCGACAGAGGCCCTCACCGTTGCTTCTGACAACCAGCACGACCAGGAAAATATTGAAACAGAGAATTTGACACCCGCTGTTGAACCCGAAACGCTTGTTTCTGAAAGCTCGGCGTCTGAGCCAGTTACCACTGGATCCCCTGCCATTGTCTCTGAGTCTTCGGAACCGTCTCCCGAAACTGAGCAAGTTGTTGTCGAAGCATCAGTACCCTCTGAGTCTGTCCCAGAGCCAACTATGTCTCTTCCCGTCGCCAGCGAGGCCTCTTCATCTGAGGTGGTAGCATCTTCCTCAGCTGGAGAACCAGCTAAAGAGGAACCCGCTGATGTTGATGCCATTTTATCAACGCCCGAAAGCGCCGTAGAACCTGCCGCTGTCGAACCCGCTGTCAAATCTGCCTCTGTCGAACCTGCCGTTGTCGAACCTGCCGCTGCTGAGTCTCTCGTCGAAACCAGCATTGAGGTGCCTGAAGCCTTGAAGGTTGAGGATGATGTCGAAGAAGCTGACATTACCATCAACTCCACACCAGCTGAAGACCCGGCGGCTATCGAAACTGAACAAGTGCCTGCGATTTCGATCATAGCTGCAGAGCCTGCCTTCTTCGACGAAGATTCACTTGATCCCACTTCTCCAGAGGAACTCGAAGATCTTGTTAGCCCCATCACAGATGTTTCGACAATGGATCCCGACGCGTCTTTCGCCACGAGTGGTCCGTTCGCTCTCGAGTCTGTCATTTCATCCATTGGAGAAGACGAAGAGGATCTTGCGCTGGAAGTTGACTCGAAGGTATCGGAAGCAGAAGAGGAGGTACTCAACGGCAATGGTAATGGCCACCATTTGGAGTTGCGATCCAGTGTTTCAGACCTTGTAGAAGGTGTGTATATCTGTTCATCTTGATATTCCGCCTCTGATCTCCTTTTTCATAGATCATGATGATCTCTCGCCTGTTGAGAATGCTGCTGAGGCAGATGAATCTGGTAATGGCAAAGTCCATGTTGATGCTCAACCATCAATTATCGAAGGTCCGTCAAACCACACTATTTTATTCAACAACTTACGTTTTAACTGTGCGACTCTTTTCCAGTTCCTTCTGCTGGACCCGAAACCACTGTGGTTGTGATTGATGGCGAACAACATGCAGAGAAAGTCGATCTGTCCGCTCAACATGAACCCAAAGGTATGTAGTTTCGTCCTGGACAACATTTTGAACTTATTAACTAACCTTTTTAGAAGGTCATGCAGATGCTGCTGAGGCCACCGACCTGATTGTTGCTTCGTCTACCTCCACTGAAGTCTAAATCTGACATCTATTGGTGTGATAACTTCAGCATTCCGATTGTTACGACGGACTAACACCTCCGCCTAGTGTTTCTAGTACAAGGACTTGCTTTCAGTTTACCCTACCAACATTTATTCTTACCTTTATGCCTTTCCACATTTTACTTCACGAATTTGTCTTACTTCCGCTCTTTCTTTTTGACGACCTTCACGACTTGTAACGAACCCCCCTGTGCTGTTATCTATCTTTGTTCTACTCCCGGATCTGTGCTTCATATCATTGGAATGTATGCTTTTTATTCACTCTATCCACTTGATACCTTCAGTCTACCTCATACCTTTGTCGTTCGATTATACATTCAGCTTTGTACTTGCTTCATTATGTTTTTCTCAATGCAAGTTTTGTTTTTATTCAGCTTTATTAGGCCGGTATTGTAAGAATTTTCCGTTGTGGATTCCAATGATGTTGAGGACTGAGAATACGCGCAGACTATCTCAAATAATGCAATGGGTGTTAGCAATTGGATTTGTTCGTTTGATGGATACAATAAATTTCGTACAGAATCAGTACTGGGCGTAAAGTCATAACGTCAGTCATACATATGTGCTGCTAGATCGAACCAAACCAATCAGTAAACGATGCCCTTATTCAGTGTGCGTATCAATGGCTCCTTCCAAGGCAGACCTGCTTTCAATCTAAGGACATCCTTCCCGAATCCCACTGGACAAACATTGGACGTATTCGTGTCTACGTCAAGAACCATCACCATTATTCCACCAAGCTTCCCGATTCGTTTTTGTTGATTATGGAAGTCCTTGAGCTGACCACGAAGTTCTTCCCCTTGTGCGAACCCGAATGTGTCTGTTGAAACTACTTCTGCGTCCACCGCCTTGAATGATGTCTCTGCACGCCTCGCATTCGGCACGCTCTTGACTTTGATAAGGACGACATCGCGCAAGCTCCGAGTAGGATCGAGAGACAGATCCATTGACCGAATCCCATACTCCGCCAATGAGGGTCGATGCTTGCTACAGAACGCACGGAGTGACTTGAGTACATCCCCCTTAGCTGCCACTGCTGGACTCTGAGACGCCAAGGCAGCTATCATCGCCTGTGTGTTTTGGTTGAGTTTGCAGGTCGTCTTATGCGCAGGCCATGCCGCCTTTTGACAATCTTTACTCTAACAATTCATGCTTGTCCATCAGATATGCAGTGTCGTTGAGTGTTATATATATCGTTACGCACGCAGTATAATGCTATTTTGCAGGCAGCACACTTCGAAAGAACTATCCCCTCTTCAAGACGTGATTTCCCACAATTTTGGCATGTTGTGAGCTCTTTTCGTAAAGGTTCTTTGACCGTGCCGCTCGTAGATTTGACCATGTCCTCCTCGTTTTATATAGTCGATCAAAGAATGTGTGATGAACGTGAGCTATATTCAAGAGCAAAGGTACGTCAGAGTGGGGTGACTGGTTGAAGTTCCGGTTATTAGCCAACCGGTTACCGTCGCTTAGACATAAATTATCGTGGCAAATTATGCGATTTATATTGCCTGAGGTCTCTGCCGCTTATTTTTTTTTTCAAGTTGTTCAACTTTCTTTCTTGTATCTGTTTATTATCCAGCAGACACCTTGATTGCCTTCCAAAATCAACGCGCCTCGTCAGAGAACCAAAACTTTTCACTGTCAGTGTCACTCAACATCCCAATTTTTCAAAAATTTCAAGTTCGACGAAGTTTCGACACTGGAAGATGGACGGGACATGTTGATATGGACATGGATGTGGGGGTAAACTCGCAGTCCATGTTGTCTTCTGTCTTTATCTGTGTCATGATCAGTCATAATCAGCTCGCATAAATTGGTGATAGTCAAGTGGCAATGATGGAGATAGTTGAGGACAGTAGGCCAGCCTATCCCAGGACCTGCACCACCTAAACGCCTCATTGTTCAACTCACTGCTTTCAGTACTCAACATCGATGACCAAGATGTAAAAAAATCTCAGTCACATCTCAAGCTATCAATTATCAGAAAAGATTAATCAGCGAGCGTAGATCATTAGACACCTTGTCCTGAGCTGCAGCCAGGCCACATGCGTGCGGTAAGCTGCGCCAAGTCCAGACATATACAAATAGTAATCAACGCGTTATAGCCGCGCTTATTCCCTTCTGACCCCGGAAAAATTTCCACTCAAAAAAAGACATCAAACACGATCACACATCTAGAAAGAAATAGGCATAGCGTCGCCGTTCGCAGAATACAATCAATGATCCTTCTCGAAAAGATGCAGGATTCAGACAACCCAGAGAGAGCGGTGAGATCATGAATACTCCACGCACTCACTTCAGGCACTTACCTCGACAAAGAGAAAAACGAGGACGTACAGATTGAGAGTTCCGCATCCGCAGCTCTAGCTCTGGCCCTTCATTCAACCAGGTACGCCACTGGACGTGTGTCCGATGCTAATGTCCTGGATTGGCCCTGGAAGCACCCACACCCACACACCCAGACGAAGTAGTGGAAAATGTGTGAATATATGCGCCCGGAAGTTGCCAAGGCGCAGTCCTAAATTCACCTTCCATCTTTGCGTTCCTACCTTCCCCTTCATCTGCGTCAGGCCATCCAGATTACGAAGCGCAATAGGAGAGGAAATACAAGAAAGACCACGTCGCCAAGTCCCCAAATCCTAGCAGGCAGACACTCGATAGACGCCAGATACACAGGGATACAGCCACACAAAAAAAGCGCAGCGCAGTGGAGCCCACAGATACAGAGGCAGCTTTTCCGGACGACGAACATACCGATAAAAATCACAATGCCAACCCAGATCTCCAACGTATTGACAGCCGACCCTTTAACGTTCATCAAGCGACGTATTACACTCACATCATGCATATAGAGGCGCCAAAGAGCCATCGAATAAAAAGCGGATTTTTTTTTTTTGCTTTATTCTCTTCTTGGCTTTGTTATCTATGCTCTGTGTAACTTTGTGCTCTTTGCGTTTTATTTCTTTTTCGAGGAAACGGGGACGCAAACAGCCTCACCGTTGGCCCAGTTCACCAAAACACGTTTACTGATAACCGAATAGTCTCTTGAAAGTTAACTTTGGCAACACATACGTTCACAGTTCTCTATATATACGTCTTGGTCGTGAAGCGTAATCACTTGGATTTGTCATCGTCAATCTGCGAGCTGATTCCAAGGGGGGCTTGCTCAGAGTTTTCAATTTTCTCTAGTGCGTGGTCAGTTTTGCCATCTTGTTGAGATTGTTCTTCATTTTCGACGTCTTCTTCATCAAACCATTTCTCAAGTTTTATGTTATCACGCTAAACATACGAAAAGATGCTTAGAATTGGTTATCAAAGATGATAATAATGCGTTCTTCTCACCATCCGTTGACGGTGGAACAACCAGACAGGCGGCCGCTTAAGTCCCAAATACGTCTGGACGAAATAAATGCGCTTCGCCTCCTTGGGATGCTTCAAATGTTTCATTTTGGAGTTATCCGCAACCAAGATTACCGGAACTTCCGCGTCCCCAATGGCAATCTCTGCAAACTGACACTTGTAGTCGACGAGATAATCCATCATGTCCGAAAATGCAGCGGACGCTTTATCCCATTCCGACTCACCGACCTCCAGTTCGTGTTGCTCTGCAAATCGTATGAAGTCGGACCACCGAAGTGGGAATCCAAGCACCCTGTAGGACACATTGCCACGAGGCACCCATCGAGGTGGGAACGGTGGGAGAGTCCATCCCTCTGGAGGTTCTTTGAACTCTGCCGTAGGATGCACAGGCGAGTCTTCCACATCTTTCGCGTCTTCATGCCATCTTCACCATCGTTAGTTAGCTTAATGAGAGGATTTGAAGAATGAGAATGACTAACGAAACAGTTTTCTTTGCCATTTGTCAAAACCTGTAGCGTGTTCGGTGTTAGGGAAATCAATGGGCACTTGCTGCCACGGTCATTTAACTCAATTCAACTTAAATAGTGACAATACACGTGTAATATTTCACACGACACTAGCTCATTGAACCACGTTGATCAACTTTCTCTTGCTTTCTTGGCTTCTTTGATAACGAGTAGCTACAACCAAATACTCACTTTTTCTCTGCGAATCGTATGAAGTCGGAGTACCGAAGTGGGAATCCAAGCACCCTGTAAGACACATTGCCATCGAGAACCCATCGAGGTGGAAGCAGTGGGAGGGACCAACCCTGAGGAGGTTCTTTGAACTCTGAAGGATGCACAGGCCAGTCTGCTACATCTTCCTCGTTTTCATACCATCTTTTACTTTTAGTTAGCTCCGTCAGAGTTGTACTTGGAGATAAAGAATGACAAACAAAACGGTTTTCTGGTTCATTTGTCAAAACTTTTAGCTCTGTCTTATTCAACAATATTCTCCGGGAACCCCATCGGGGTCCTTCCAAGTGACGTGAAGAAATTGTGATATGGTTGCTCGTTGGGCGTGCAGATGATGGTTTGTTGGTTTGAGTACGGTATTTTTCAACCTCGAGATGATTCATGGCGATGTGTTAGAGGGCAGTGGGAAATTTTGACCTGAGAATGAAGCCTTCAAAATGAGCCACCTGGCGATCTGAAGTAGAGAGGATAACATCCAGATGTTATGCACCACACATATTTTGACCCATAATCTATCCGTATAAGAATGGATGTAAGCCATCGGAGATACCAGTATTCAAAGCATTAATCAAGCAAGTTCTCCAATCGCTGGTCGTTCCCGTTGTCAACATGTCCCTCCCGATTCCCGAATGACATAGGAGACACATGAATCAACCCTGAGTCAACAGTGAAACAAACGACCAAAACGCATCCAATTGTCCGTGTTCCCTTCACCTCGTCGTGAAGTTTGCGCGACTCCTCGCGCAGATATTCTTCCCTTTCCACCCCAAAGAGTTCAAAGGGTACAACCGCTGCGTGTATCGCTTTAAACGCCTGGTCGGTCCGCTTTTCGTTCGGCACGTACTTTAAGAAAACGGCCACAGCATCACGCAGTCCTCGCGTGACATCGAATCGGAAATCCATAGCAATCACCCCATACGTCCCTAGAACGGATTTGTGTTTATTGGCGAATAAATGCAGTGCTTTCTGTATCCTAGCGTCTTCAGGCGCAGAGGCGTCGGCTTGCAGTATATCACGAAATTTCGAACATGTGGTTTTATGCACTGGCCAGTCCGCTTTCTGGCAGCTTTTACTCTAGATTTAGATGTGCACAAAAGGTAAACTGATGTTAGCTGAATACAGATCAAAGGCTTCGAGCAGAATTAACGTACACAATAATGTGTGGTTTGGCAGCTGGCGCACTTGGAGAGGGTTACGCCGTCCCAGAGCGGTTGCTTGCGATATTTTATACACTGCATCATACTTTTTCTGAGCCATCCATAAGGAAGCGGTCCAGTGGACGCCGGGGCTAAGTCCATTTCCCTATGCTGGTTTTGGGATGATGGTGGTTCTTGTCAAAGGAGAATTAGTACAGATCAGAAATTTGATCGGCATAAGACATCATTGATCCGGCCAGCTAGCCACATCTTATGGGTTGGTAACACTGACGTTGGGCGCTAAAGTTGGAAGCTCAGTAGAAAGGCCCGGAGGCGAACGCATACTAAGGTAGAGAAGTGATTTTGACGGATATAAATATAATTTGATTTCCCATCCGATTCCAAATCAAACCTTGGGTATCATACCAAAATTTAACTTGATAAGTAGAGGTTCTTTCCATCGTCCGCATCAACTCCCGGAGGGATTGCGGGCAACACGTCGGTGAATGCAATTGGCCACGTTATGGATATCATGCTCTCGATGTCTGTCGTTATGACCACCATACCGCACAGTTGCTTGTCTCCCTTCACTTCAGCCTTAAGCTTCTCTAACTCCTGACGAATTCCCAGTTCATGTACTTCGTGTAACTCGTCGATACGTCGCGGCTTCGCGTCAATCGCAAGGAATGTCTGATCTAGGCGGGGATTCGATTCTCCGGGCCACGGATGGACTATGACGTGAAACACCTCGTTCTCCCATCTTGCCATGTTTCGATGCAGATCGAGAGCCATCAAGCCATATGACATCATGAGTGGGCGCTTCTTTATGCAGTACGCACGTAGCAAGTTGTGTCGATCGTTTATGGAAGGGTTGCCCACGCCTTTGAAGCTGCGGATGCCTTGACATATTGGTTTATGACGTGGCCATACAGCCTTTTGGCACTCTTTGCTCTGCGTTCAGAAGTGAGAAAAATGCCCAGTCCATAGTGCCCCTAAGATAATCAAACTAATAACGGCGTACACAGTAATATGATGCCTGACAGCCTCCGCACTTAAAGAGAGCGACCCCATCATTTGCTGATTTCCAACAACCTTGACATTGCACAAGATCTTTTCGAAGTCTTTTTTCCTCCAAAGGCATGGATTCAGGCCCAAAATATTGAGGTAACAAAGGAGCGAGGCGTTGGATGGTGTTAGAAATAGTAGAAACCCGAGGCTTGAAGCTTAAATGATCGTGTGCAATCTCTGATTTGATGGCTTTCCCACAAATCGGACAGAAGCAATCATGTTAAATATTGTAGCATATGAGTGCACAAGCTGTACAACTCTGGAGGTACTACAGCTACATTTTTTCCATCATTCAGCGCACTGAGCATCGTGTTGGTCCAGTCGTGGCCAGTCTCCAACCGATAGATATCGTCCTTGAAGGATATAGGGCATAATTTGGCTACATTTGTCCCTGCCACCATGAGAAAGACAAGAAAACCACCAATAAATCCCTCGTTGCTGAGCCGGGTCGTTATATATCCATGGAACGCGTCGATAGACCTCTGCAACCTGTGTCGTACACCAAATTTTTCAATGGGCCTGACTTCAACTCCTACTGCCACGAACTTCGCGTGTTCCGGCTTTCCTCGCGTTGCTAGCTCCGGCACGTACTTCAGAAAAATAGTACAGACATCACGTTTCCCGCGCGTAATATCTGAAGCGAGATCCATAACGCGCACCCCGTATTGTGCGAGTAGTGGTTGGTTCTTGCTGCAGTACCGGTCCAGCGCCCACACCATTTTGTCCTCTGCCGAAGAGGAGTCTGCGATCAGCAATTGAAGGTTGTAGCAAGTTCCTTTATGGTTTCTCCAGTTTCCCTTTTGGCACTCTTTACTCTATTGGCAATGACAGCACTTTAGCTTTTCATTTCATGGGAATTGGATTACTTACGCAGTAAAGTGCCATTCTGCAGCCAGCGCACTTGAATAGGGTTACACCATCCGTGTTACTGGACTTGAAGCATGTCTGACATTGCACCAAAGCCTTTCTGACCTGTCGAAAGTCAGCAAAACCTGGCCCGGGTGTGGTCATTATGAGGTTGCGAGGGAAGGTTGGTATGGCCCCGAAAATTGCAATTGCGATTCGTTATCGGTGCGGGGCACGTGAATCCAACGCCTAGCACCCCTGGCAGGCACAGTGAGGCGACGAAGGTACTGCCAGATTCAAATATACACCCATCGCGATACAATTCATCAGCTAAATTTTTCAAGTCAAACGCGCAAAAGAAATTGGACAGTCTACTGGAAACGACCAGCAGATCCCGTCATAAAAGTCAGGTAATGATGCCGAATCACACACGCCTTGACTCCACTAAGGACCGTCATAGAGATTCCAAGCATCTATACTTCAAGCGCTGCATAGACGCCGATACGGGATTCTGCATGAAGCACAAGGACTCTAAGACTCGCAAAGTATATTATCGGAAGATACAGGCGCCCAAAACGCCCTGCGCGTATGGTATGGCGCCGTCGCCAACTACAAGGTGAGTAAAAAGTAAGAAAAAAACACACCTATACGCGTGAAGCATGCATAATTTCTTGTGGTCCTTTGTCATGCAAAAGTAAGTCTTTGCGATCACCACAGATCAAGTGATAAAAGTCCAAAGTTCGGAAGAAATCTCACGAAGAAATGATCGAATCCTGTTGAGGTCAATAACAGCTTTAGCCTCTATACTCACTTAGTATATCGGAGTATTCGTGGTTAATTATATGGGCGCTGGCCATCAATTGGTCTGTGGAAAACCCCGGATATCAATGAAATAAGGAAAATACAATAAAAAATGCACAGGCAACCTCTTCGCATAAATATATGCGCGTTTGCATTCAGAGTTGAGTCGACGTCCCGCCATACACCCTTTATCTCTCTTTTCTGTCCCTCACCCCGCTCACTCGACCTCCCCATCCCTCTTCTTCCGCAAATGCTCCAAAATTCCCTTGACACCGTCCACACTCCCGATACTCGCCTTGCCATCCAGCCAATCAACCACAATCGGCCACTTGATTGCATTTGGATTCTTCTGCGCCAGCTCTGCGATACCCTTCACCGTCGTCGGCTGCTCCGCCGCGCTCAGTGCATTGGACGGGTGTGCAGAGAGGAACACCAAAGACGGGTTTGCTGCAGGCGAAGGTAGATACGAGAGGATGACCTGGAGCTGGTCAGACGTTGGTGGAGACTCGACGACTTCGAGATTGAAGTCAAGTGGTTTCCCTGCGTTCTCGGTCGAAGAGGATGATGAAGAGGTCACTGGTGGGTATGGTGCAGATAGCGACGCTTTCAAAAGCTCCAGCGCTTTTTGCGAAGGCGGTGAGGAGGGTTTATGGCTACGATTCCATCGAAGAAATATTAATTTGCTTTCAATACCGCATCTCATGTCCCAGAACGCACAAGATTGATATCTCGGGCTAGATGCGAGAACAAAGTGGCATTGCGAACCACATTCATTTCAGCTCTCGCAGTCCAACAATGAAGAGATCGTTGCCTACGAGTTTCCTCTTGAAGGAATTGAACATCGCAGCTGTGATAGTGGTAAAGAATCTTGTGGATCAAGCTGAATTGGACAAAGAAAACCTTGGTGCTCGTCGTTCGTCGCAGTGATCAGCAAGTTGATGTCTGAACACGTATTTGATGATGCGCATGGCAGCGTCAGATGCAAACAAAGACAAATTCACTCTTACTATTAGCTCAACCCCTCATCCGATCTAACTCAGCTCACATCACCCGTCTCGTCCATTCCACAACCGTTTTAATATGGCTACGGCTCCCCGCTGGGTTTGTGTTCACCTCCTTGACCTTAAGTTTAAAGAACCTGGGCATTTTCTCTGTGTATCTGGATTATATCGGGACGTACTCTTTGCCAGCTAACTCCCCTTCCCAGTCCCCAATGGAATTCTCATCTTTGGACTTTGACTCGAATCTGAAATTTGGAATTTGGATGACTTGACGTGCCTGATACATGGAAAGCCGGAGCTGAAGCTGAAGGGATGGGAAGGTGCATTTGAGCGCCTGCAATATTGACAGGAATTCGAACCGCTGGGTAAGTATAGGAGTATTTTTCGTGCCATGCACGCCGGGGAAATGGAAATGGCTCGTCGCGGCCTGGTGGTGCGGGTGTGGTCGCATAGGTGGACGGGTGGGCGTGGGCGTGTGCGTGCTTTGTGGGATGGTGCTCCATTCCTGTTGAACACACGTCCTCAGTGCTCATTTCAATGCGGAGTGCGGATTCTGCTCACCAGACGTTGTAGTTGACCAACGCGCCATTAATCTTCTTGGTGCGCAGCGCGTAGCGCTTGAAGTCGACGATGATGTTACGCCTCTCAGTGAGTGCGATAATGCGCACGGACCGCAGCGAGAGCTGATGCATGGGTACATCCCACCTGTCCGTCGCCCCACGCGCTGACCGCGACCGCGACCACGACGCTGAGTTCCCAATCGCGAGCTCGTAACGCCTGCCTCCGTTCTGGCGCACTAAGTAAGGCGAAGAGCTCCGCATTGTCGTCTTCCTACCGTCATGGGCAAGTCCACCCGCCCTGCCCAAACCAAAATTACACGATGCCTCCACGGAGACTTTTTGCAAAGGACTCAAATATGGGTGCACACATTTCTTTGTAATTGGTTCATGTAATAATACAGTTTCTGATTCGGTAGCCAACGTGGTATGTACGCTACCTATTCCATATCGCATAACTAACTTTGTCTATTTCGTGATAGTGATCTTCTTCAAATTGGAGAAAGCTACACCTCATGATCTGAGGATGCTTGAACGGTGTTCTTGGGTAGATGAAATGAAATTTACTTGACGCCATACATGATGCTAATCATGCGTTGCAACACTTTCTTGCGAGTCAGGCATTTCGTGAGACGCCGTATTTGCCCCAACGTCTTTTTTCTTTGCCTTTGGAGCTGCTTGTCTGGCTGCATTTTCGGGGACAATGCCATCGAGATAACCTAGCAACAGTGGTTTTGTCCATTCTTTGCGTGGTATGGCGTTGGATATGTTACCGGTAATGGGGCCAACTAACTCATCTCCAGGACTGCTGTAGAATAGTCGTAAGGCTTCTTGCATATTGTTTGCGCCATTTTGGTGATCCTCCTCTCTCTCCTCACCCTCGTCTTCGACCTCTCACTCCTCGTCCTTGTCCTCCTCTCCGTCCTTCCCCTCTCCTTCCTTTCCTTGCTTCGCCTCCTCTCCCTGCTCTGCCTCTCCCTGCTCCTTCTCCTTACCCTGATCAGCGCCTTTGTTGTCTTCCTCTTCCTCATCTTCATCGTGATTCAATTAACAATGAGTCAGTGTCGTGTGAAATATTTCACGTGCCACTATTTAAGTTGAATTGAATTGAATGACCTTGACAGCGAGTACACTTGCCCTTACCCAACACGCTACAGGTTGTGACAAATGGTAAAGAAAACTGTCCCGTTAGTCATTCTCTTTCTTCAAATTCTCTCATTAAGCTAACTAACGACGGAGAAGATGGTATGAAGGCGCCACAGATATGGAAGAATGGCCTGTGCATCCTGCAGAGTTCAAAGAACCTCCAGAGGGATGGACCCTCCCACCGTTTCCACCTCGATGGGTTCCCAATGGCAAAGTGTCCTACAGGGTGCTTGGATTCCCACTTCGGTGGTCCGACTTCATACGTTTTGCAGAGAAAAACGAACTGGAGGTCGGTAAGTCGGACTGGGATAAAGCGTCTACCGCATGTTCGGACATGATGGATTGTCTGTTCTACTACAAGTGTGAGTATGCAGATATTGCCATTGGGGACGTGGAAGTTCCGGTATTCCTGGTCGCGGATAACTCCAAAATGAAATATTTGAAGCATCCCGAGGAGGCGAAGCGCATTTATTTCATCCAGACGTATTTAGGACTTCCGCGGCCGCCTGTCTGGTTGTTCCACCGTCAACGGATGGTGAGAAGAATGCACTAGTATCATCTTCGATAACCTATTCTAAACATCTTTTCGTATGTTTAGCGTGATAACGTAAAACTTGTACAATGGTTGAAAGACGGAGCTGCTCAGAATACAGCAGGTGGATCTCAGAAAGATGACGAAACGAAGGCCAAACCTCAGGAGAATGAAAATACTGAACAAGCACCCCCGGAATCCAGCTCACAGACAGTGGCCGTACCACAAGCTGAAGATGACAAGGCCGCGCTTTGAATACGTAGGCTCGCACTTCCCGAAGATACACGTTTTTTTATTCGGTTCACAGGACCAGCTGGTGTGACACGTAGCAGTGGTCAAGTTCAGTAAGCCATGAGTTCGACGGTCGTCGGTAATATCGGATGGTTAGGTGATGTATACTGGGTTTATGTTTGTGTACATGGCCCGCTTCCGTGGTGTCATGATTTCGGGAGTTAACCGGGAGGTGGGAGTTAAATGACTCAGAGTAGGGAGTAAATCGCAGACCGAAGCCATGGCTTCTTTTCCTGTTACAGTCTGTTTGATTTGCCTTTCCCGGAATATAGAGGATACACAAGTCATTCCAAGATCCGCATTTTCGGAATGCAAGTATTTTTATTTCGATTCAGATATCCAACCTGCAGGACCAGCTGACGTTCACAAGTAGTAGGCTATTAATTTGACCGTGACAACCTGTTAACATGTTGGCCCGCTTCTGTATCGTCATAATTGCAGGGATTAGCCATGAGGCGAGGGTTAAATGGCTCAAAATAGTGGGTTGACACCATACCGGACCCCCATGCTTCTTTTACTGTTATATTTTGATTAGCTTTCCTTCCTCAGAGAGTCCAAATATGCTCACTATAATTCTTGGATCAGGAAATCAAACCTCAGGACCCAGTGACGTTCAAAGGTAGTAGGCTATGAATCAGTTGCTACGCTTAGTCTAACACTATTGACTCTTAACTACACCAGAGATCAGTGTGGGATTAGGTAAGGGCTTCTGATGTCTGCGTCGGTTTGCGTGCATGGTTTGCCTCTGTGGCGCTCAAAATCTCAACGATGCCCAGGCCGTCAGCTGTGCATGAGGAAAATAAGCACAAGATTTGTGTGAGTAGAATTGAGCGTTGTTGCTTGTAACTATTATCCTGGATCGAGTGTGTAGTCCTTTTTGCTTCGTACTTTTTCTTAGACGCGTGTCCATGCACGAAGTTCGTCTGGGGTTCGCTTATCGCCGTGATGCCGTGATGCCATGTACAGTGAGGAGGTATTTACTTACGTAATACTACCGGTCACATGGCAATTAACGGACAGCCAAATTTTATGTAAGCGCATCAAGTCAGCCGGTTTAGGTGCGCGGTACAAAATTCCAATATCTAACCCTCCCTTTCAATATTTCGTTGAATTCCAAAAGAGCTTGTTCTATAAACAAGTGTTAAACTGAATCCATCATAAAGAGTCATGATAGGCTTTGAGCCAGAGATCTCTCCACGAGACTCTGTGGCACATTACAGTAACAAAAGCGACTCTACAACTCCCGCGTCTGTAATCGACCAGGCTGCTCTCGTTCCCAGTGGTCCATTACCACGTCGTACATTGGCTGATGTCCGCGAGCAGGTATCCCGAGAGATAGCCGTCCAAACAGTCACCAAATTCCAAGTTTTCGATGGTGAGATATCAGCATTCAATGAACGAGATACTAATCTTCCTCGTTCCAGGCGTGAGAATCGGTGTTAGGATGGTCATGTCGAAAAGCGGAGACGAGAACTTCCTAAGAATGGTTGCAGACCATGTAAAACACCAACTAACTCTAAGCAACCATCTGTTTGTCGTCGCGACCATTGCGCAGTCTGCAGTGTCCGTTCCCAGCACGTTGATCATCTCAGGCTCTTCTCAGGAATACGTTCAACGCGCAGTCCTCCTCGCGAGCTCCAAGTTCATCGGCAGGATAGTAGCCGCGAACGACGAGGACGACCGATGGATTGCTAACGTCATGGACCTCGGCGTGTCTCCTTACGATGAAGAAGCCTTGTGGGACGTCGTGCGCAAAGCCGCGCGAAGCCCGATGGACCCGCTGACCCCGCCCCCAGGCTCGCGCGGGATCGACGAAACCCTCTCCCTAGCACGTGCAAAGCTCCAACGCGTCAGTGCTGCACAGGCGTATGATGAGTTGCGAGAAACGCAGGTGGGAGCCCCCACGTTTCTGGTTGACATTCGACCCCAGGCGCAACGCGAGCTCGAAGGGGGTATCCACGGCTCCCTCATCATCGAGAGAAACGTTTTGGAATGGAGATTTGATCCGAGGTGTGCATCCCACCTCGCCATTGCGGACAGATACGACCTTCGAATCATCGTGTTCTGCCAGGAAGGGTATACTTCGAGGTAATTAACGATTGAATGTATGAAGCATGATGCAATGGCTCATAATGTCATCAGCCTTGCAGCCTATTCTCTCCAGCAATTGGGGATGCTGAACGCGACCGATATCATTGGAGGATATGAAGCATGGAAGAATGCAGGACTTCCTATCGATCTCGATAGACGTGAATCAAGGTCTCTTTTATCCCCTCGTGGCTCAGTCGCGTAGTCCACTCAAAATTCCATGAATATCCAATCACAAAACGCGAGATTTATCCATCGAATTGGGGCGCGGAAGGCCTGATTGGACATGTGGACTCCATCCCAAGTCACCAGTGGCCATTTGTCGATCTATTGATCAATTCTAATTGGTAGTTAAACAGGCTCCATATGACAGTAACCGGTTTTCGATGTCATACGGCTATTGAGGAATGAATTCGCATCAAAGTGGATTTCGTATTACCGTTACCGCACAAACAAGTCTCCGCTGATAGGTTTTCCGACATACCATTGCAGCCAATTGAAGATGCGCGTTAAAGTCAGTATTATTGCCGACCACTCATGTCAGAATCAAACTTTGGGGAAATGTCTCTATAGGAAAAAGAAGTGAGTGAGAAGCTAATCGATCGCAACCAATAGAAACCATAGCTTCTTTTCAAATGTCTATTCACCCGATAAATTCGGTGAGGTATGTTCCGTCTCTATCCCAGACCAAAAACTTTGGAAAATATGAAGCGGTTGCAGATACTACCAAGAGGAAACCAGTATCTGCCTAAGAACTTGTTTTGTAGGTCCTGGGATCGATTGCGCTGGTCAAAAAAATCATAGCTCTCCACAAAACACAAATGCGGGGTGTGAATACCCATGTAAACTCTATTATTCTTGACCGTCCCAAATATACCCTTGGAATACATTTCCCCACCATCTCACCTCTGCACCAGTCCCACTTCCGCCGCCCGTAATAGCAGCAGTGCTGTCATCTCGTACAACACCTCCATCTTTCTCCACGTCGTCTATCATCTCAGAAACCAGAGCAACGGTCAGGTCTTCGGCCGTGGCTATTTCCACTGTAGTCTTCGGCCCGGCCATCATAAGGAAACTCGAGAGCCTCGCCCCAAAGGCAGCTTGCGAGTACGGCGGGGTGTGCAGAACATTGAGTCCCGAGGAAAATGTACGGTGGCAAATGGTGGGGTTGGTATTCGCGGGAAGGTGAGGCACCACTTGGAGGAGTGTCGAGGGTGGGATGAGAGCTTAGTGAATTAGGGGAACCCGTCATATCTTAGCGAATAGCCTATAAATATACGATGAGCGAGTCGCTCACCTACGCCTCTCGCACGATTCCAGCCTCCCCATACCTCGTCGAGAGCAATGATTCCGCGGTCTTTCATCATACCGCGTGCTTGGTCTGTACTAGATGATGAGCCCTGTAAAACTCGTGCAAGCTCGCGGGCAAGCTCGTCAATCCATCTTCGCTCGTCTTTCATCATATCGAGCGTCACAGGAGTATTTTCCATTTTGAGTCCCAGCTGAGAAAGCGAAGACCGAATGAACGTCGCCTCCTCAGGCTCTGCTACCCCGGACGTTGACATCACACCAGTGTCCTTTCCGTTCGTGGCCGAAATTGCTGTAAGTTTTTCATTGAGCTCCGCAGCCAGTTTTACCATGTCTTTCGCTTTCACCATGAAAGCTTCCAGATCCTGTAAGGCATCCTTCATGTGCGTTTCTCGTCCTTTAGCAGAAGTTTCCACCGTCCTGAGAATACCAGCTTTTCGAAACGATGAAATCAAAAAAAGTTTAACGTTCACAGGAATGCTCTGTTATATAAAAAGAACAAGGCACCACTCACATATTCCTGACCTTCCAGTAGCATTTCGATGGTCGGCATCAGTACCGTTCGCGTTTATCAGGGACTCCGTGCCGTTCTGCTGATGTATAAGGCGAGAACATGGAATAAGTACGCCCTTTTCCTGTCATGGTTCATAAATAAATGGACCCACCTCCCAGGATTTGGTTTTCAAGGCACGCTTTAGCACTGCGTAAAGGGGTTTGTCTCCTCCTTTGCGAAAACTAATCTTGATCGACTTTGATGGTGTAGCGTCATCATCATCTGAGTCGGGTGTGAGAGGTCGAGAAGAAGGCGCCGACTTAAGTTCCGTGCTGAGTCGAGGAAGATCAGTGTCGCATATTTCACATGAAAGTAAGGATGGGTGGTTGAGGAAGGTGCATGCGGGGCATGCAATGGATGCTAGCTTTGTTCCATGCGAGGAAGCTGAACGCGACCCCGAAGGTAAGGATGTAGACGAGGATAAAGCGGACGTCGGGAGAGAAGTAGAATGGTGATGTGACGACACCGAAGTAATGGGAGTCGGAACCGTCGTGCGAGGAACACCACATAGATCACAAATGCGTGCAGCAGTTGGACTGAAGCCAGGTGGATTACGATATGCGCACACTTCACATTCCCAACTGTCAAACTGGGCTGCATGTGCTCCGTCTTCATTTGAACCCAAACCAACGGGATTTCCAGAAAGATGACAGGTGATCTTGGCTGATGACTTGAAAAGTCCTGCATAGTACTCTGTCTGCACAATGGACGACAGAGGCATTTCAAACGACTTTGCCCGTGCTTTGTGTGCATTTAGAAAGAACAGTCGGTGGCTGGTTACATGTACCGTCCCAAGCTGATGATCCGGTGCTTTCTGGGAACTTATGCAATGAATAAAGGTGGAAATACTTTAGTATGGAAGAGACCCTGTGACAGACCCACCGATTCGCATATTACTTACCCATCGTATATCCCAACACCATCTTGACTTGCCAACAGCTCTTCGTCATTATAGAGAAGTGCTTGCACGGGGATAGTACCATCCACCTGTTTTGTGTACCGTCGAAGAGCCATTGTTTCGGCGGTACCTGGCGTAGTGGTGATGGTTGTTATCGAAGAGACAAACGCAGGACGACATTGACCACTGCGTTCAAGAGAGTCATTGATTAGATAGCCTGGTGACGATAAGATTCTGTTACAAACAAGTCACGCGGACTGTGTTGTAATTCTGAAAACAAATCTTGCCTTGGCACTTACAGTCATCCTTCAAGTTGAATGTTCCAACCTCCTTGATCCCAACTAGTTACTGTCATCCAGATTGGCTGCGCCGCCTCTGGAGGAATATAACATAGAGCTGGGAATCCTGTTGGATACCAAGGCCAAGGTGTGGTGTCCGGCAATCTGCGATGGCCGTTTAGGTGCAAACTTCCACGAACATCCGGGCTCTAGTTCTCATCTGTTTCCCGAGACTACTGCGATACCTGGACCGGATAAATCTAACTCGTGGGCAAATGCATTTCGGGCGATCTCCCTTTAACTAGATTAACTGCTAGGTCCAAATGTTGAGCCCCTCTCACGCCCCTCCTCCCCTCCTACCTTTTGTCTATTCATCCCCTGGACTTTACTGGTTTGTGACTGAGGTTTACGACAATTCAGTTGCTCGTCGTTATGTCGTGAGTCATGAAGAATTCTGTGGCAGTAGTTGTTGACGCTGAAGTCGGATTAGAAATCATCATGTTAGCCTGCGCACGACCCTTTTACGCCTCACTATCATATTGTCTTGCTGGTTGCAAACACACTACTCTGTAACGGCGGCAGACGTGGTGGTACAGGATACAGATCCCTCCATAGTTTACCAGCCTCAAAAGTTCTGGTTTTCCAATTCACAATCATGTTCAACATGTCTGAATCCAGGAGGGATGTTGTCGTACCACGAAGCTGTTCATGTATTCGACGCCGATGACGTCCAATCAAGTACTTCCCTTTCACCGTCAGCAACGGCACACTCATCTCCTACATTACCTCAACCCTCTGACCCCCAATTGGCCGCCCAACCAGCATCAACACACCCTCCCACTGACGGCAAAGGAGACCCAGGAAACGATGGCGATGACGACGATGATGATCAGGAGAACGATGATGATGATGACGATAACGATTCAACAAACAAGTCCAAGAAATCCTCAACAGAGAAGAAAAAATCTGGGAATACTCGTCGTGGAGTTCCTCGTCTTCGTTTCATTTCCAGAAGCGATCCTGACGACGATGGAATGAATATTACACTTTCATTCAATTTCACTGGTAAGTACTTCTCTGCTCTGTGTGCTTCATTCTAACGATCTTCCAGGATCTGCAATTTCTCTCTTCGCCCTTCAACCGAGAGGATTCGTCTCGCAGATGCCCAACGGCGCTCCCACTAACATGAATCTTTCGTTTGTGCTAGACGGGGAGGCAGCTGGGGACTTCCGACATGCTGGTTCCGCAGACGCTGACGGTTCTTCTGGTTCGTTTGCGAACGCTACTGTGTTTTCAAAAACGGGCCTAGAGGATTCGCCTCATCAACTTGTTGTGCATGTCGGCGAGAACTCAACATTCATTTTTGACTATCTCGTATACACTACCGAAGCCTCAAGTAGTACCCCCACTGATACCGGGTCACCGACACCATTAGCTGAGACTACGCCAAGCCCGACCGTTGATCGGTAAGTATCGAATTCGTACCGTTGTCGGCGATTTGCGCGCCTTCTTGCGGCATTTTCTATCACAGAACTCTGATCACTTCTTCTTCACCTTTGTAGAAGTGAGAAGAACCGAAACGTTGCTACCTTCGCCGGTGCTGTAGGAGGAAGTGTTGGAATCCTTGCCATCTTCTCCCTCGGCTTGGCCATAAGTATCATTCGAAGAAGGCGCCTTGCTGCAGCCAGGGATCGTCTGGATAGCGAGTCACTCCACACCAATGGATCCGACGATTCACCTCCCATGGCGGGGCCCGCTCCGTTTGTACCGAGATTCTTCCCAGACACCGTCATTCCTTCAGAGCCTCCAACGTACACTGTTGCACTAGCGACCGACGCCAACAACTCGACATTGCTTTCGTCGCTCACGTCAAGTCCGTATCTAAATGGCACCCGCACTACACGCTCATATGCGGACATCCCACCATCAATACCGCCGCCTCCAGAAGAGGAAGTGGTGCTAATGCCTCCGCCTCCACCTTTCCCCGTTGCCGTATCCTCTCCACCCCCGAACCTGCCCCCTGGCGCTATGCCGCCTCCAATATTTGGTGTTGCACCACCTTCTCATCCCTTGGATGCCGTGGGTACCACCCGTTCTAATTCTGCTCCACCGCCTGAACGTGTGCCTTTGCTCCAGTCTACACCAGCTATTATTCCTAGACCAATATCACGGGCGTCGAGTAGATCCGCTTATGACTTGGATGGTAACCCCGTGGACAGTGATTCAGATTAACTTCACGGGTTCTTTCGCCTAATGCCCGTACTTCATGTAATTTTATTCCATAAAAATTCAAAAATTGTCCATGATACTAAACTCTGCTCTTTCGATCATTCAGCCGTTTCAAGTCGGAACTCTTTCAAAATGAAATGCATAACGCATTGGGCCCTCGAGGATCATGTACTTCATGTCATCTCTAGATTGATACTGCTAAGTATTATGTATTACTATTACTGCACGCTACGTACATTACACAGTCAACATCATGATATGGTCAGAAACACTTGACAAGCATCCACACTCCAGAGTCTCACAAACTTGCAAGTATCTCCCATGCTGTACAGTAAGTTCCGCACTGCGGGGTCAAAGTTGTCCTCAAAAGTCAGTAAAAACCCACAGGAAAAAGCGCATGATCTCTTCTGCCGCAAATGGATATCGTCACAAAGCAATTGCGCGGCGTTCGGCAGCACATACACCCATTTAACCAACAAAAAACCTATTCTTACCCCAATACGCGCACCGCAATAGTAATACCTCAAAAGCGAATGGGAATGATAATTTCCTAAATTTACAGAATTATGGGAATCAATGACTCTGTTTGTACTTTGACCTCCCAAAATCCAATTGAGCGGACTGTTTAACTTTGCAAAGCACCGGAACCTGCGCGTGAATTTCTTGCTTTGCGCTCCTGTTTTGACCATGGCCATGGGAGTGTCAAGACCAAGTGTCGTTGTTCTGCTTGATTACAATGTAAATTGTAATACATATCTACCAGCTTTCCGTCCCCATCTGAACAAAACCACCATTTTCTCAACTCTAATTACAGTATCTGTGCCTTGCAAACTCGCGCGAATCAGTATAATGAAAGTACCTAGTTGTTGGAGAGTGGAGCCATCCACGATATTTAACGTTGAATTTACCCCGCATTCCAAGAGAAATACCGAGCTCGCGCGACGCTTGTGCGTGTGTGCCTGACGAGCCATCTGGGAGGCTGGGACAAATTTTCCAAGAATTTTACCTTGAAAGCTGTCTTTCAGCAGGGGGATGAGAGCCCAACACTATTGCCAGTAACGCTCCTGCCGATTAACGATGAACGTACCCGTCATCCCCTGCCAACACACTTGGCGCCTTTATTATTAGGGCCATTGCTATGTCGGACGCTTGAAGTCCATTCCGACGACTGCGCCTTGAAGAGAAAGACGACGGACGTGTTAGAATTTTCAGTACGCTCAACACATCACTGCTTTTGCCAAGTGGCAGATCGTCCGGGTGTAGTCGTCCACAATACGTAAGAAGGAGCGAAATGCCCAGAATCAGATGCAGTCCGCAGCTATGCCATAAAGGCAGGAGGATAAAGGCAAAAAAACTGTTCCTGAGCTGCGCTTTGAGAAATAAGCTTGAAATGTATATTCTTGTGAGTGCTCACCAATCCGGTTATCGAGGACGAGATTGATGCACTTCCATCTCAGGAAAAATCAACGCCTGTTTCGAACGAGGTCACAACGTTGCGTAAATAATCAATGGGGGTATCGAGAAAATGTTGTCCTGTCGAGGCATCCGCAGCTTGCCTCGATCACAGAAAAATCTTCAACTTTTCCATCGTCGAAGTGTACGTTACGTCGTTGCACAAGTAGTACCCCGGCATTGTTATTACCGGAAGAGCGCAGTCGGAAGGTTGGGAAGTCGGCGAAGCGGCATTTATTTTTGTTTTTCGACGTCGGTTGATGCTAAAAATAGAACGGATCGAACCTTCGAACATTCGCGTTCACAACGCTGTCTTTTATTCCACGTGAAACGCGAAAAGTTGCATATGAGCAGAGAAGAGAACAACGCGCATGCATTGCAATGTGTACCATCAGAAGAGTAAAGGGATTAGCATATTTTGCATACAGCAATGTTGAAAGATCATGACAGCCAGACATGCGGGGCAGTGATAATCATTGCCAACAGTTATTTGTAGGCTCCACCTTGAGATCTTCTACAGTTCCTACGAAAACATGTGCTCGGTCTAAAAGATAAATGGCACGTTGAAGCTGCTATAGCTTCGTCAGTATCCATGACTGACTCATACTTTTAAGGATCAATTGGCCGAGAAATAAAATTCGTACACTCAACATTGTAGTAACTTGGCTACTGAATGAGTTGAGAATTTCGGAAAGGATGGATGGCAAAATATTGCTTTCCATCCTTGTCCCGGGACCAGAGAAACTGTCAGATATTTGTGGTTATTGACAAGCCGTGACTTTTGGAGATGATGCCCGTAGAAATGATGGATGGAACCGTTCGGATTCCATCCTGTACGGGATCCAACTGCTCGAGCACCCGTTACACCAGCTCTTCAAAAAGTTATAGTCTCCTAGAAGCTGCAATGTTAGTATGTTGGATCTTCTCTATGCGGTTAGTTTGGATCCGAATGGACCTCAAAGTACACAGATATGTGGTGATTATCAGATATCTGAACTGATCTATCGTTTCATCAAGGTTCCATTTATCCTGAGTAATGCTGTATGCTTCCGACGTCTGGATGAAGCTTAATGACATGACATGGGACGAGATATAGATTCGGAGCAGAACAACGACCAAGCGGAAGGGAATTGAGCGAGACAATTCTGCACCATAAATTTTATGGATTTTCAATTTTTTTCGGCGTCCAAAGTGTGAGCGCTTCTGAAATCATAGCCGGCCTCTGCAGATCAGTTGCTGAGCCTGTACGCCGAGCAAAAAAGACAGGATATTGACACAGTAGTCTATCTTGCCAAGTCACTTCTCAAAGAATTCCTACAGGCAGTCGATCCTGGTTCCTGAGGTAGTACGATGGAATCTCCACCTGATCTCTTAAAATGCCCTGCTGTCTTTGATAAAGAAAGCTTGAGTTAGGTTCTGCAAAATAGACATGATATGTTTGGTTCTTGTGGGCACTCACATCAATATCCGACATTGAGAAACAAAGATATCAGCGCTGGTGTATTGAGATAATCAATAATGGATTTTTCAAAGAAAGTTCAATTCATTCTCGTGGCGCTATCAAGCATCCGCAGCTCGACTCTCATAGCCATCATAATGTTTTCATCCATGAGATGACCATACGTCAACTGAGCATGAAGGAACCTGTCGGCATCGTAAATGCCGAGGCAGACTGAGTGTCAATGTCGTAGAGATATTTATGGCCTCAACATCGGTGAACGCCAAGAAAAACGCAACAGTTTCGGCGTGTCCTAAAGGTAGTTCCATGGGAAGCGGTTAAGTGAAAAAAGAAAGAAAGAAAGTGATCGGAACGTGCAAACAGGGCACAAATCATTGTGAGCCTTAACCGTGGGTTCCCAAAGTTCGTATGGAGCAGATGAGTAAATGTGAGACGTTTCGTTTGGTAAATTCGATAAAGTTTTGAATTGAGAACTTTTTGAATGCTTTCCGCCGGCGACGTTCAAAAAACATATGGTTGTTCTGGGAGGTTTCTTGGCAGAAAGATCTAAACGAAGAACGTACACAGCAAGCTTAACTGCGTATAAACATTGCACGCCATCTATTCCATGCGGAAACAACATTCTATGGCATGAGCGATAAAACATGCCTTGATTTGAGTTCCATGAGTTCACGCGGGTTCGGGCCTGGGTTACATATTTAGCGAAAGAGGAATAAGGAGGGAATACTTTGAAGATTTCGTTGCTTATTGATACCTCCCATGCACATGAGTCGTACGAATTTGGGTAGAAATTCTTCGACGTAAGCTCTAGACTTGCATTTGGTCATACCCCATGGGTCGTACTATAGCATCCTCTTACTGGAACTGTTAAATCACGTCGGCGTATCCGGATGAGTTTGTACAAGCCTTGGAGGAATTCAATCAATAATTTTTAACACACTTGACCTTGGGGGTTCTCACCGAAGGGTTTTCAAGGCTAGAAAAGTCGGTTGGTGAGTGTGAGGCCGAGTGAAGGCTAAGTGTCAATTATATTGCGTATCATGACCAGCAGCATTATTTTTATGTAGCTTTCAAGGTAGACTGCCGCACAACTCCGTGGACTCCATTGACAGAACAAGATGCGTGTCGTTTGACAGCGTGTAAATAAGTCTGAGACGGATTGACGAGCGGTAGGTATTCCTACCCCAGGGGAAGATAAATTCAGAGTTGATCCAACTTCATATATGCGCTTTTTTGTGTTTTTGGTTTTGAGTACACACGTACGTGAACGAGGAAATACCATTGAAGCAGATAATACTGTATATTTAGAGCAAGGTGCCTGAGTAAAACGAGTGAGGTGAGCGATAATGCTGGCAAGAAAGAGTAGCAGACGCACCATTGGATGTCCAAAGTCCAACTCAGCACAACCTTCACCAATTATCAACACATCATGGCAATAAATCCCACGTATCAGCTCTATTTCTTCTTTTTGGGCTTTTTCTTTTTTACCCCACCAGTCGCCGGGACCTGGACAGGAATCGCATTTGATATTTGAGCAGGAACAGGGCTAGCACGATCATTTTCGGCTGCTGGATGCACGTCGCTGGTGGGAGCAGCAGCTGGCGTTTCCTCGCGACGCTGTTGATTCTGCATTTTCTGCATGATGGATAGATTGAGCGACTCGAATCGATTGAGGAAAATGGACGAATTGGTCTTGAACTTAATACACTGATCGATATGGATCAGCCAAAGAAACAATCTATTGGTTAGATGTCGACGTACTGTCGTGTTGTCTGTGATCTTCAGCACCAGTTTGCCTTCAGACGATTTCCACTTTACAGAGTAGCGAGTCTGCAGCGGGTGGGAGGGCATCCCGTTAACGGAAGAACAGCACAACCAAAAGGCAGACTCACAGTATTAGGAGCCTTCAGGTACAGGGATTCCGCAGCATCCTGGAACTCTTGCCAGGAGTGGATGTACACCATAGCTCATCGACGTTGACGTCGAGCTCATTGTCGTCACGCATGCGGCACACAGTTTAGAATTCGTCACGGTACTGTGACTGGCCGATAAAGCCGTCTATAGCTCCGTCCGCGTTCCGTTCGAGTACTTACCACCGCCCGTGTATTTCCTCACCTTCACTCTCCCTTGCATTGTTCCTCCTTCTGCTCGCTTTTGGGTCTATTTCTCTTGTAAAACTTGCTGTAATGACCACTGAACGCAAACCCAAACGTAAGCTCCCCGACATATCTGCTGAAGAGGCGCGTCGCGCGATAACATCGTGGTTATAGCTCTACCCTTCGCTGCCAACTTTGCGGCAGGAGCGATTGCTGGAATTTCAGAAATTTTGACTTTCTATCCTCTTGGTGAGCTCTAAAGTTGAATCTGGCCCCATTTCCGCATCTGAAGTTCGTGATAGATGTCGTATGTCCAACGAAATGCATCGAATTCTTCCCAGGCATGAACCGTGTACTGTGTGCTAGGTCAAAACCCGAATGCAGCTTGATACTGGGAAAACCTCAGCTGGTCTTGTAGGGACATTCAGGAATATCATCAGGGAAGAAGGGTGCGTTTTCCTCCACACAGTTTCGTCTTTCTACGCTCATCCATCCCCACAGTGCAGGTCGCCTTTACCGAGGTGAGAATTCTTCCTCTCAAGCCACGACGAAACCTCAAGCCCCCTAGGACTCGTGCCTCCCTTGATGTTGGAGGCACCCAAGCGTGCTGTGAAATTGTGAGTCCTGAACTATTATGAAGTCACGGCGATCTGACCCCCTAATTATAGCGCTGCCAATGATTTCTGGGGAAAGACCTTCCTGGGTCTGTCTGGCGAATCTAAGATGACCCAAAGCATATCTATCCTGACTGGTTGCAGCGCGGGAGCTACTGTAAGAAGAAAACCTATGTCACTCACTTTTTACTAAAGCATACCTTCACAGGAAAGTTTCGTCGTCGTACCTTTCGAACTCGTAAAAATCAAGTGTGTATCTCGACTTCTCGATTTACTGAGGTCTTTCTGATGATGATATCTGCAGACTTCAGGACAAGAAAAGCACCTACAAAGGACCTATTGATGTTGTGAAGCAAGTCGTCCAGAAGAACGGATTACTTGGCCTATATGTTGGAATGGAATCAACTTTCTGGAGGTATGACGTCAGATCATCAAAACCCATGCAGCCCCCGTTAAGTGCTTAATCGAAGGCACGTCTACTGGAACGGAGGATACTTCGGATCTATCTATCAAATCAAATCACTCCTTCCTAAGCCTCAGGTAGGCCTAGTGCCATCCAAACTCGTGACCTAGACTGTAACTTGTTCCTACAGACTCAAAAGGCTGAACTCCTCAACAACTTCATCTCCGGTGCAATTGGTGGCTTCGCCGGAACCGTGCTCAATACCCCGTATGTCCATTCAACCGTTTTCCTATTTATATCCACTAATCACATTAAATAGTTTCGATGTAGGACAATGTCATACAATTGTACACTGACATATACTTATCCTAAGCCTTTAGGTCGTCAAATCTCGCATTCAAGGAACTGAAAAGATACCCGGCGTTGTGCCAAAATATAACTGGACATACCCTGCTTTAGCTACAATCGCTCGCGAGGAAGGATTGGGAGCTTTGTACAAAGGATTTATACCCAAAGTTCTTCGGCTCGCCCCAGGAGGCGGTGTTCTACTCCTTGTTGTAGAGTTTACGTTGGGTATCTTTAGGACCGGTAGAGTGAAATTTTTTACCTCTCACATTCAGTGATCTTACCATCTGTATTCTAGCACTTGGCCCTCCATACATTTAAAACTGCACTGGATGGTTTTTGGGCATCCATATAACATCATTTTTGAGTCTGTCAAAGCTCCATGAGGACTTACCCTGGTCGCTCTCCTCGTGGCAGCAGGTTGTTGCTGCATTTCTGATATCGCATGATCATAGACTTTTATTTATTTAAGGTGTATTTTTTGCAGATTACATTAATTGCGGCACTTCTATTTTATCGATGTTCTTCCACGGTCTTTGGTTCTCGGCAAGCGATTTGGTAAAAAGTACAACGATTCCATATCTATTATGCAGGCTGATATCTTCTACCTTACAATGGTAGACGGGTGGCCACCCCGTTCGTACCATGTGCATGTAACTCTCCCTCTATTGGATATGAAAACAAGCTACTTGGGCTTGATTGATTAATAGTATTATCCTTTAAATTAATAGATGGCAAGGCGAATGTTTCTTTTCAACGGGACTTAAAGCTTAACAACCCGTAATTCGCTTCTTACCATCGACCCGCATTATCAACACAATCCTTCCGTCATCTTGCATGATCAAACGATAGCTTATCATGAAAATTTTATACATCATAGTTAACGAAGGTAAGTGTTAGTGGACTTTCGACCCAGTCGCCGCGGTAGCGAGAGATGTCCGCTCCGCTTAAAACACATCCTTCGTGATGAAGAAACCCAACACACCGACATATGATGAAGCAAAAATCACTAGTTCGACTTTATGTCTCTTTAAACCTGAATTGATAATATCTCAAAATCTAGACAGATACTTGTAACCAGCGACTGAGGTTAGTTGTCTAAAAATAAATGTGACAAAAATAGGTCCATCCTCGTTTTTAACTGACTATTAGGCATGGGTGATTGATTAAACTCTATGTCGATGAGGCTCGGCCGTCAATGAAGACGTTGGAGTTGCCCATGCTTTGTATCACACCAGGAAGAACATGTAGCCGTGAGCCTTGAGGAATGAGGAAGGTAACAAGTATTCGCTTCATATTTGCCACCGCTGCACTTGCTATAGTAGTGTTCATCCCCCTCTTACAAAGTGCTTCTAGTAGGTCATCTCCTTCCAATCACCGCTCTTCATGCATAATCTCTCAGTACCGAAAAGGCTAGTACAAGTAATATGGACGTATAGAGATTTGTGGATGCCTATCCAGTAATTATGAGGTATTTCATTTAAATCAGGCAACCCCGCATCCTAAATAATGGTCGAATGCATGACGGAACTTGTTTTTATAACGACGAATCGATAACCTGACGCATTGTACTGGGAAATAATATCCCTCGTTATAGCCGCTTCCAGTGCCAGTTTGTTGTGTGCAACCATGGTGCGTCATAGATATGAACACCATCATTGAACATGATTTCATTATCGACAGACCTGGGACAAAAAAATTTTAGCTGAGGTCAAGATTGCCTTGGGAATTAAGACCATACAGCCAGCGTATGTTGTCTAATGGTGTTTTATCAAACGGTGATGACTATTGCCTAACAGCCATGATAATCATGGACATTTTAATTTGGAGAGGTTCCCCCCTCAATGAGCTACGATACTCTTTCATGAGTGCAGCCGCCTGATCTGAGATATAAATTTTGGCTCTTTACCCGACAGGTCCAATTTTTGCCGTTTTTCGATCACCCGAACTCCACTTTCATTGACTGACGCCCCACCTTCTTCAATGCACTATACGATGCGTGCATGTTGTATAAGATTTTGATGGCGATGTGGTCGGTCGTATCCCGTCCATCGAATCTTCCTACGTGAGTGACCTCAGAAACCGTATAAAAGGTTGGCATTTGAAGCGACTTTTCTTCACTCAAACTCCTTGCATTGAGCACTTTACAGCGTTTAAGCATAATACTCATCATGCAAATCAACGTCCGAGTCATCATCTCTGCTCTGTCGTTGGCCAGCCTTGCAGCTGCCAACCCGGTTCCCAGAAACGAACCTACCGGTCAATGCAATACAGGAGAGCTACAATGCTGTACGTATTCAGGGTCTTTTAATTGTGTACCCCATTAAAATCTCTCGCAATGAATGCAGGCAACAGCGTTCAAGCTGCTAATAGTAGTGGTGCCACTTCCCTCCTGGGCCCTCTCGGAATTGTCCTCGGTGATGTTACGGCCCTTGTTGGCATCAACTGCAGCCCCATCTCCGTTGTTGGTGTTGTTGGAAACTCCTGGTAATCTTGGTTTTTAATTCATGTGTTAATATTGTATCTAATTCATTATCATTCATTTCTCAGCAATACTCAGCCTGTCTGCTGCACCGACAACAGCTTCAGTGAGTTCAGATATCCAATTATCTGAAATACAGGTGCTGACCTAGTTGATATAGACGGACTTGTTTCTCTTGGGTGCACTCCCATTAACCTCAACTTGTAAAGTTATGCGTTAGTAGTACTAGTAGCACTCTTCATGGGATGTCGTGGGATTGAACGTTTAAGATATATCTCGAAGTCGTTTTTGAGAGTCCAACGTGTCATGGTTTCCGAGCATCATACATTGTATATTGCATCCTGACTGTGTTGGACACACTATCTAATATGATTTACCCCCGACTCAGGAAGACGCACTCCCACAACGCTCGTGACATCTCCCACGACCCATTGGCACACACTACGCTTTGAGTGAAAACTTCTTCATGACTCCGCCAAGGCCTACGCCCAGTCGTTATAAACAAATTTAAGTATTCTTGATTTTCTCGATTATACTGCTACTAAAGCACTCTTTGTAATACAAGATAAGAAATAGGTAATTCTGGTTTTATATACATCATACATCACGCTCCATCATATACCTTGGCAGTGGCGTTGAAAACCTCACCGTCATGATCCGAGTGTGTTTCTTTGCTTATGGTGATATGATTCATGTTGATTCCTCTATTTCTCTCTGACCCATCAGCAATAAAAGTTTGCGAATGATCCATGACATGCTTCCTTGAGGGATTACCGGTAGGCAGAGCTCTTGAAAGGGAATGACCGAAAGCTCCCGAATGGTAGGAATATATTTCTTGGGCATTTCTCAGCGTCGATCCATACATTAGTGCAGCCACTGCACGCAACGTCAGGGTCAAGTTCGTGATTGCTAGATCCGATACAAGGTCACCGGTCTTATTGCGAAAAATCTGCACATGCGTACGGACGTCTGATCAAAGGCATGAATTATACGTTGTAAAAAATTCACTGGCCTTTGCAAAGATATCAGCACCGATGGTAAACCAAATAAAGGCGTAAACGATCCACATGTCTTGAATCATTTTCTTTCGAGTCTCGTGTCCATGCTCCTTGTTATTTGTGAATCTCCACAGCAAGGTGACATCAGCAACTGTTGCCAGAGCTTCGACGACGCAGACGTAAGTAATGTTCATATCCCGTGCAACGACCTTGACAGATGAGCGCGCAGGATGAATTAGGGATATAAAGGTAGGCGCCATCACCGGCAAAGTGAGGAGATAGAAGATACAACATAGCGTGGAAGTGCGCTTTATCAATTCGGGAGCAGGGGACTTTGCGCGGGCAGTAAGAAGCCTGATGATGCTGTTATGTGCAATCCCAGCAAACCCAAGCTAGATAAAGAAGATTAAAATATGCTTTAACGACCTTTGGAAGTTTATTACCTGGACCAGCCAATTGAAAAAGAAAGAAGCAGTTGACTCCCCGGCAGACTTTGGGTGGTCGCTAAGTTGAAATCCATTCCCAAATAGGCCGAAAATAGCCGCCAATAAACTGACGAAAGCTAGGAAACGTTGTCGCTCACGGTCAAACGTAAGTTTTAGAGATGGTCCTTGACTAAATGAATGACAGAAATGAGCCACCTTAAATGCCATACAGATAATATGAGCAACCTACGTTATGATAACGAACCCGCATGTAATGATGCTCATGCCAGAGCACATAGCTGTGACCATTAAGAACGCTATTTTTTGGTCGGGAACTGGAAGATTCGCTGTGTTGACAGAAGTGGAATTGCTGACCAGAATGTGAGCCATAATGTACCCTCCTCAACTTGATAACGGGGCGTCTGATTTGAGGTGACAGAGCAACCTTACACTGTATATTTTATATGGTTTTATTCCCTCCGCAAGGCAATGCAGCACAGGTAAGAATAGCCTGAACCTATTTTAATACTTCGGGAACTATTTTAGCACAAAATCCTGTCAATCTCAAACGACGTTATCAACGATCACAACAGTCAGAGAAAATCAGATAACTGCCTGAAAAAGTGGAACTTGTATACACGATCGAACACTAATAGTCAAAGGATGAATTGGGTCTCGAAATAAATTTTACTGAGCCTGGATTAAATGATACATGCAACCGCAATGGTTGGTTAAAACCATCTTGACACAGACCATCGACGAAATGATCGGATGAAGCTCTTCAAATGCAATGCGTTCATTTGCATATGAGTATTATAGATCGGGCGCTTAAGAGATTCAATTCCCAATAATTAATTATATATTACATTGACAACAAGATGACTGATGATTTGGTAGAGAAGTGGCTTAAAAGATGCAACCTCATACAGAGACTTTTTTCTACAGAAGCTACTCAGTGTAGTATGATTTTCTCGGCAGGATATACTAGCTATACCGGACTCCCGCGAAGGGGTTTTGACGTTGTTTCAAGTTCAGGCAGATCCAAACTTGTCAGAATTCAATGATTATTTATATTCTATCTGGAGACAGGTGGCATTAGATTAGGAGAAAATGTGTTTTTTTAGAAGTATTGGGTGAAAATACCGTGTTCAACGTGGATCTATGTTTGGCAAAAGACCTGATGCTCCAATATTGCGCCATGCAAATAATGGTTTACTCCCATTGCTTCTGGTCAAAAGGTGATAGGAATAGATCACTATTGGTCAAACTAATCTACTTAGAGATCGGGCCTCAGCTTCTAAAGTACCAAAACAGATAACAGGTAGTATGGTGGAGTCACTGACGTGGGAGGACGGTTTTTAACTGAATATGCCTGCATATAGTCGTTGTGATACTGGAGAGTCTTCTTAAGTTTTACCTTCAGCTAATCTTAGTAGTACCATTCACCTGAGTGGAACGTATCAATGTACGCAGAAATACCCAATCTTGGTCAATCATCAAGGCGAGATGCCGGAATCGGGTCATAAAAACCTTCCCACGATCAGCCAGCAGACTTACGCTAGAGGTAGTACCTTTTTCAAGTCCTTTCCCACCATGTTACTTACATTTGGTCCTTTCAGGGTTTAATCTATCACGGCATGCATGTTGCGGGAAGCCTCGAGCCCCGGCATGAGCACAGGATGGGCGGAAGTTCCGACCACGATCAAATTAGTCTCCTGTTCGTTTCTTCGCCCCTTCATGACAGATTTTGCTGTCTGGGGCAACGTACCACTGGCCACCGATACATCAAGGGAGGAACCGTAGGGCTTAACTACACGTTGAGGCTATGGTTTCCCCCAGCTCTAGAAGAGTTGCTCTGCTGAGAGGTTTGGCATTGGTGTGTGCGTGTTCGTTGAGTATTGGAAGTCATTTGTAAGTGTCTACTGATTCAGTAAGGACTTCATGGAGCTAACTGTTCTTATTCCTTTCAGTGGGCAGAATACACTTGGTCCTCTGAAATCACAGCTCTCTAGGGAGAAGGGAACTACTAATGGCCAATTTGGGCTATTGATTGCAGCATTCGCGCTCAACAGCACATGGACACCCTTAGGTTCGTTGGCGGCTTATATAGAAGATTACCCGCTCACCACCAGCTTTTGCTTCCAAAGTTGGCGGTCTGTTCGCAGCAAGACTTGGGACTTCCCTTAGTAGCATTATAGCAACGTCCATCATCCTCACCGGTCAGCTTATTCTGTTGCTTGGTGAACTCTCCGGGTCCGTGAAGACCATGGTATTCGGGATGTTTATCTTTGGATTGGGAATCTCCCCGCTCGCTGTCGTGCAAGAAACCATCATTGTACGTTATTTTAAAGATCATGGGCTAGGGCTATCCCTTGCACTTGGGCTGGTAGCAGGCAAAAGTGCATCATTCATATCGGCACGCGTCTCTTTTCCTCTTTCCCAATGGAGCCCACACGCACCATTCTTTGCCTCAACATTCTTGGCAGGGTTCTCTTTCACCGTTAACCTATTGTACTTGTGGTATGAAAAGTGGATTGCTGGGGAAATCGGCGCTGAAGCAGACAATTCGGGACGACTCTCAGAGCAAGAGGCATTGCATGACGTGACCTCAAAGAGGAAGGTACAACTCAGAGATCTGCTAAGCATGGGGGATATATTCTGGCTATATATTGGTATCAACATATTCTGCGGATTCATCTGGACCCCGTTTCCCCATCTTGCTCCGTGAGTGTCGCTGCCCGTGTCCCAGAAAGGTTATAAAAACTGAAGACATAACGATCAAGAAACATTATTGAACACCGTTACGGCCTATCTGAGGGCAAGGCAGCCGAGCAATCATCATTTCTACTGGCGGGAAGTGCATTCTTATATCCTATCGTGAGCATCACCTTCTCTTAATCAACAATCATATCCTTACTTGAACTCCTCCCGGGACTTCTGAAAGTGTGGATACATAACAGACCGGGTAAAAAAGCGCTCTATCGTCCACCGCCTCCTGCTTCTCTCCTCTGTCCTTACACTGGCGTGTTATGCCTGGCTTGCACTCCCTCCAACTTCCACGGGTACGCCTCTTCCTGCTATGCTGTCATTCGGACTTGGAATTGGCTTCTCACCGCGTTAGTTCATGACTTGCGTAACTTCATCCAGCACATAACTGAAGTAACTTTCTAGTTCTTCTCGTCATCATCGTCCCTCATTTGGTCCCCCTTCAATATGTATCAACTGCTCTTGGTGCCCATAAGAGTGTGAGCACGGAAACTTTCATTGAGAAACCACACACAACAGCTAACACATCAACACACAGATCGAGTCTTCTGGGTCAACGATCATGCAAACGCTTGCTGGCCTTGCCTTAGATTCCAAGTCCCGCACATCGTCGGCCAGTATCCAGAAGGTGATCAACGCATTCCTCACTCTTAATATCATCCAGATGATCGGCGTCTTCTCAATGATGAAATTCGATCAATTCCGCCAACAGCTGCTGGTGGAGCAGCTTCCCCAGTACGAGCAGTACGAGGCATTACCTGAGGACGACAACGTGGAGCCAAACTCATTGGAAGTCTCGCAGGAGCTGCAGCCTCTAGATTCACGACGCCCAAAGCGTTCTCACGATATGATCGTGTCTCCTGCCGAGAGGGCGAGAGGGAAGGTGTTCTTCGTTACATCGGCCCTTCTAATTGCTGGGACATGGTTACTATTTATGACTTCTGCAGGGATTGAGTTTTGGTCTGCTAAAACATAGCTTATTTAACACTAATTGTACAACTTATACCTGAACGACATGACAATAACGCACATTACAATTTGTACACCAAGGTACACAGCAGTAGAAATCTTGACAAATTAGGCCATATGTACGCCGAAATATGCAGTTCCTTATGCGTCTACGATGATAGTCGGCCGCTCCTATGAAAGAAAGCTAGACTATCAGGCACTTAATGCACGAGCACTGAATCGTACCAATCCGTTTGTCTTACGTGAGTTCCCGACACTGCTAATATTTAAGTCACCACCCTGCTAATTCCCGATTCAAAACCGCAGCTAAACTTCTTGACTCCTACCTATTGAAAAATCGGATGTCAAGTGTACCACATGCAGGTACAAGAGCAGGTGGCCATGGTTTTGACTACGCTTCAACACAAGAAGCGCTCAGGCATACACCCCAATTATGGAAGATAGTCAGGACAATTTTAGGGGAGTGGATTTGAAGCTACAGTGCATAGTAGATTGATTGGATTTATCTGTACAAAGGTAACCATATCGTTCACCACAATATGAGAATAAACGAGGTTTTTTGCAAAATAAAATACGCCATGGTCCTTATTGAGGTCTTGCTTGATCCTTGCTTATCGCTGTTTCCGAGTGAGCAAAACGAATATTCGATTTGGGAGCCTCGAATGTGATATCCGTGATGCAGCTTCCATTTTTTGTTGCCTTCCAAATCGTGGCAAAAAGTACCCCAATTATCTGAACGTTGACGTTGGATATCATCATGATGAAATAATGACTGGGATGTGGATCTTTGAAGAAGAGCACAATCACAATAATGTCGAACAGACACGGAAAAACGAAGTTGGTGGTGGCAATCCAGAATAATGTGCCAAGTGGATTTCGATATTGATTATCTGAATTACGTCCAGTATCAGAATGATGCGAGTAACGGGAAGTATGCGATAGGCAATGGGCATCTCTTACTTTTGAATCTTCCACGAAAAAGCTGTAGGGAATACACACTCCCTTCGTTGATTTTCCACAGAAAAAGGGCAGAACAAAGTCTAAAAAGATGTAAAAGTTAAGTTAATGAAACGATTTTCAGTCTGGAAGAGGTATCATACGCGTTATCTACTAGCTGGAGAGACCATTCAATAATTTCTCCCGGCAAGCTTTTGACCATTGGAATGTAATCCGCATTGCTGGATATTGCTTTGCTTCCTTGAAAAATATGGGTAAAGAGGATACAAAAATTGATGAGCCGAGCAATTTTGACAGTGACTAGGAGGGTAATGATACAGCTCCACAAACGTTCGGGTGTCGCATGGCGAGGATAAACGACCAACACACGAAAGAATAGGATACAATCGACGTAGATGCCGAGCGATGCTGCAATAAATGTATAGGCCAGCACTTCTGCGCGGTTAAGCAGATCAAAAGGCTTTAAAATGGCCGTCATCTGTCGTCAAAAATTTCGAAATGGAAAATATATAATTCACGTTCTTGGTCTTGTACAGGTGAACGAAACTTGCCTGGATTGAGAGATACAAGAGACCCATTGTGACGCTCAAGCAGATTCCCACCAAGTTGCTAATGAAGATACCTGATCGGCGTAGCGATTTGGACGACGTGTAGAACAGGATCACCATCAGTGGCAGAGAAACACCTAGCCAGACCGCACAAATCATCAATACGTAGAGCTGTGATTTGATTCCTGAGATGTATGCATTCAAAACAGCCAGACCAATTTGCTGATCCTGAGGAGTGGTTGAATTAATACTGCCCATAGAGGGATGTCCTGAGTTCAAGAAAAGACCGAAGGTTGTAGATGATCCTCGTCGTGATAAAGAAGCCCGACTGCTGATCAGTGATGATTAATAGGCTGATTCTATGGACCGTTTCCTCCGGCGTTTGAGATTGTTTAGATTACGGTGTCGGATGCCCAAGTGATGTCCATCAACAGCTGTAGTAGTCAAACAAAGGTTATGCAACGGGGGTGCCAGGAGCTGGCAATGCGGTGATTTGAAACTTGAAGTTGATTTACGAATGCCTGTCTTCCCATTCTTGTGGCTTTAATTCGATTATCCGGGGTTAAGACAGTGCCTAAATTTTGTTCAAAGGTAAAGTTAAGGACGAGTACACTGGTTGAAGACAGAATAGCAGCTAGAGAATACAGATGAGACACTGACTACGGGAGCTTGCAAGTTTAGATGACAAGTGACCATACACGTCTCGACAAATAGGAAAGGATGTATAAGCTGAAGAAAGCATGGAGTGAGCGTCGGATTGACATCAAGGCTTCATTATCACAAAAGTGGGTTAAGAGTGAATTTTACAACGCATATGATAAAACGATAGGGAAAGCGTGCGAGATGGGAAAGTCACAACGAGAAATAGAGAATAATTACTAATAGTATGCGTAAACGGCGCAGAAGTGTTTAATATCCTGAAAAAACAGGTCAAATCAAATCAGCCAAACGTTGCACGAGTGGCAAACATATGTTTCCGCTGGGACTTGATGGGTAAAGGAATATCGTCCTCGCGATCAGTACCCGGTCGTGTAAACGAGAAACTACGCTCGGAATTCAATGGGGTCGGCATGGGATTCGAACTGGAGCTCGAGGAGGGCCCGGTGCCATTCCTGTCCCTATCTGGCACAGGTGTATGCGACTGCGACTGTGGTTGATCACCATCCCCGACCACTGGCGAGCGGTGAACGCGAGCACTGGCGCTGTGGAATGCGGGTTGTCGGCTTCGGCTGTGTCGTCCTCCCTCGTTATGGTAATGGTGATCATTGCCGACAGGGGCTGAAATATGGTATTCTTCGTGGCGAGACGAAGAACGATAGCGGTCTGAATCTAGATATCGGCTCTGTGATTCAAGGTAGGACAGTCGTCTCCTAAGTGCATCCACTTCGGCGGAGTGTAGTTGTCGCAATGCCATCATTTCCTCTTTGTCCCTCTGCTCCCTTGCGCGGGCCTCGTCTTTTAAAGCCTTGACCTCGTCCATGATATTGTTGATGGCGAACGAGTCCGATGATGGGATTGCAGGGGACATCGACCGGATAGATATGTCTGGGTCAGCAGCTGAGGTGTCCTTAGACTTTCCTTTAACCATGTCCCCGACGAGCGACAGCATCTTAACAGACACGAGGTTGTTCACCAAAAGAGATAGGTTCGATGACATCTCAGCCGCACATGGATCGATGGTCTCGTCCTTTGCAGCATTGAGCGTAGAATCGGTATCCGTCTCGGAACCCCCGCAATGACCTGAGGAGTGAGTGTCAGGCCCATTCCGATTCGCACCAGAACCAATGTCGGTGTCCCGCTGAGTGCCCGACTGGCTGGAAGAAGAGGCGTGCGATTTAGCCGCTGAGTCGTCCTCCACCTGGTCAGTCTGGATTGCAATTTCGCCCATTGCCCGTGGAACGGATTGCACACCCCGACGTAGATCCATACTCCTCTCTTTTTCGCCACTCTCCTTCTCTACACTCATCATCTCTACATCCTCATCTCCACCTTGATTCTTGTCGACAGAATTACGCTCCGTCTGCGTGCTCTGAGATGTCCCCTCAGGAGCACACCCTATATTTCGATCGCAAAACTCCTTATCACTTAACGCCTTCCGTGCTTCCCTCTGTTCCCGTGCCTCTTTCTCCAAAGCTTGCAACCTATCAACAATCCCAACAAGTTCTTCTTTCACGGATAAGAAACGCCCCTCGAAATGCTGGAATCGACCTTCCAACGCCTGTTGGTCAATCGCAGAACCAGAGGCAGGGGCAGTACCTATCGACGGCACAGCGGTGGAAGAGGAGGATGCACTACCGGCATTAATCAACTTCTCACCCTCGTTCCGGCTAGAGGTGACCAGGTTCACCAAGAGTTTCAAAGCTTCGCTAGTGATAAATTCCCGCGAGTTTTCTGGACGATGGGATTCGGCTCCTACAGAAGCCTGAGCAGCACGCTTGTTCCTGGCCGCTGCAGATCGTCCAGGTGGCGGAGGCGGGGGTGCAATCGCTGCCCATTTACCCGTTTGCGCATGCAGCGTGTTTTCAGTGTCCGCCTGTTCAGTAGAGGTGGGTCCCGTATGGGTTAATGTCGATTGCTGAGGAGCCGGTGAGCGGAAAGGCAGGTTAGATTGTGACGCGGATGGAGTTGGTGAAGGTGACCGAGATGAGCCTGATGAAGACGAAGATGAAGAAACTGACGAAGCCCGGCTCTGCTCGGCAGCCTTCCTCGCAGCACGCGCGGCAGCGTGAGCTACCGCACCACCCCGAGGCTTTCCGTCACTAACATAGACATTCACGGTGGCCACACCAGCAATCTGTGAAGCGCGAGTTTGACGGGGTTTCGAACCGGATGGATGAAGAAGCGATGGATGTGGAGCCTTTTTCCCAGATCGACGGGGTTTATTTGTGGAGGGGTTGGAAGCGGAAGACAGCTTGCTCGAGGATACATTGGCAGAAGGGCTCCTTAATTGACTAAGGGTGACGGAGGAGAAACGGCGAGGAACTGAAGTTTGCAGAGGCATTGAATTTGGGCTACTCGGACGCTCTCCCCTATTGGCGAGAGTGCCATTGTTTGTCACAGACGAAGAATCTACACCAGAACCTATGGGCGGTTGAGATACAGGCCGCGGGCGTGAGACAATGGTCTCCTCAGCCTCTGGATCTAAAGGATTTGCAGGTGGTGTGGGGCCGATTGATTGTCTAGGTTCCTGAGATTCATTCCCATTCCCAGATCCTGAAGCTCCTGAAAAATTATTTCTGGCCCATATAGGATTCTTTTCCATGGCCGCCAGCGTACGGGTCAGGGCGACGATATTGTTGACCTTGTGGCGACGATGTGAGGTATCACTGATCATCTCGATTCGAGCGCGTTTCGTAGCACGCTCATTTTCGTCTTCGTCGATAGGGAGGTCTCGAACCCTTTTCGATGGGGCATCCTCTAAATCAGTATGCCCTGATTGGTGAGTTGTAGGATCGTCGTCATCGTCCCCTACTTCATCGCCTTCAGCATCGAGATCGCTGTCCGCATTTTCTTCCTCTTCCTCTTCTTCTTGTGCCCCCTGTTCGGCTTCATCGTCCATCTCAAATTCTGTAAGCTCTGACTCAGAGCTCCATGATAAATCCTCATCATCGCCAATCCAAGTTAGACGTTCGCCAAAAAGAGACCACTCTCCATCTCCCAGTCTTTCTAAGCCTGCCCGGAACTCAGCAATTGTGATACCATCGGAGACTTCTTGCTCCTTCATTCTGACGCCATTGAGACCTCTTGTGCACCATCTTTTCCAGTCTGAGCAACATTGATATGAGTGGGAAATTGGTTGAATGGCAGATTACACGCACCATGCTTGAGAACGTCCCTATCGTATTCCTTTACACTGAATTTTTGCTCAAACTCCTTCCCGGCTGGAGGGTCATTGCGATACCATGATTTATAAAATCTCGCCAACAATCGATCGAACATAACACATCGCCACCCCTTCTCCATGCCACCAGCAAAAGCCTTGGCGCGTGCTCGTTGGAACAAATTTTCGCATAAACGCGAGAGGTGGTACACATTTGCCCGCTCCTTCTTCCATAGATTTACGTCGTTAAGCTTGCTCAGAGCGATTCCCCAATAATATCTTGCGACGAACATAAGAGGCAGGCGGTAACCGTGTGGAAGGGTGACGACTTCGCCATTAAACATTTTGACGTAGACAAATGGCGCTGAAGGATTGTATTCCCTTGGGGGGATTGAAAATCCTTTCTCCCAAAGTTCGTTGAGCAACTGGTCATGGCTCAATGTACGAACGGTTCGAGCCGTATAACTCCAATCGAGGTCGCCAGACTTGTCCTTTGACCATTGGCCATTGTCGCCTGAGCTGTGTTGCGCTTCCAATAGAGATGCAACCTCAGCGTCCTCGACGTCGTCGGCCAACGACTTCAATCTAGCTTTAGAAGTCATGTGTAGCGATAGTCAAGAAAGTGAAAAACAAAGAAAACAGAACGACTTCACTTGGAACATGTATTGCCCTCGGAACCAAACAAATACAAGCACCAGAGCGACCTTAATGAAATACACACGCCGACAAAGTCCGAACTTGCCTTCCGCCTCCATCTCTTGCATTATCTTGGGCCCGACTCGACTCGCCTTTTAACGAAGTCGTCTACTAGCAGGCATGAAACTGAGTTTATGGGTTTAACGGCTCTTAATGGTACGTCTGTGCTCTTGTCCCTATAGCAGTTGATTCATTTACAAGAATAGACTCATCATTCAAAAATCCAGTTTGACTTCCTCTGTGATGGGCATTTGATTTGACGCCTATGGGACCATGAGTATTGCGACGTCTCACAGCGTTTCACAGCAGAATATCTGCCAAAAATAAGACGGGCGTTGGCTCGTCCTGTGCGACCGTCACACCTATGACAGTAAACAGGTGTATTACCGTGTCAAACCGTGGTTTTGTTCGTGGAGGCACCGGGAAGCCTGTACTTCCAGTCATGTTCCATATGTTCCTGTGAAATATGGTGGTAGCGATAAAATGCCAAGACCAACAAAGAGGTATAAAAGCCTGTGGGATTCTTGGGAGGGAAGCATCATCCTTTCGTTCCATTTCTTCTGTTTCGCTTTTCGCTCTTTTGTTTGGCCCGGTTGCCCATCCACAGTCTTTGATCACTTCGTACAAATCCTCCAGGGAAGGCCTTACATTTGTGCTTATAGCAAGTGAGTATACACTCCCATGGTCTACACTGGAACAATGAAGTTGATTTGTATTTTATTTAGACTTCGTCTTTTATTCCATTTCGTCACTTTAAATCATCATCATGTTCGCTAAATTCGCTGCTGCACTTACTGTCGCTATTTCCGTCCTCTCTGCTGGTGTCTCTGCCGCCCCCACGAACACCGATTTAGGTATGACATACTATGTCTATGTCGCTGATCTGCATCACTCAATCCTATCTTTTCTTAGTCGCCCGCGGTGGATTCCACTCCTTCAACGGCTACCAAGGACTCAGTTCCTTCCACAACTTCGACAACTTCTATGGAGCCGATAACTTTGACAATAGCCACTTCAGCGAGAGCTCCATCTCTGTAGTCAAGGAGAAGGAAGTCGTCTGCCACTCGCAGAGCATTACCATCATCCAACAGCGTCTCCTCGTCCTCCAGGAGATGGCCAAGCGGTCAGTTTCTTTCCTACCAAGCCATACACTTGACTGACCCTCCAACCACTCTCCAGCATCATCTCCGAGCAGATCTGTGAAGTTGAGACTCAAACCGTCGTCTTCGAGCAGTTCCACTCAAGCCTGCACGGCTTCAGCCGCGACCTGCGCCGCTTCTCCGGTCGCAACGTCGGCTACGATTCTGGAATCCTCTCCCACTTCAACAGCTTCTACGAGAGCGACGGCTCGCTCAGCGTCAACGACTGGGGATTCTCCGGCCACGACCTCGGCAGGTCCTACATCGTCCCCAGCGGCAACAACTGGGACAACAGTCGCTCCTTTGGCTCTGTTGGAAACGCCTACAGGTCGGCCCGCTCTGCTGTCACCAAGTTCTGAGCGGCTCAGGGGTCACCTTCGTCGTTTTTCGCTTGAGTTCGAGAAGAACCTGATGTTCATGGTACTTCGCTCATAGACTTTATTTATCCCTGTGGCTCTTTCTTTGTTCGAACCTTTTGATGATGATGGTTTTTTGACCATGTTATGGACACCCCTTCGTAGTTCACCTAATATGCATTCATTCGTAACGAATTCCCTAATTTCCTCGAGTTGATTTGTACGGCTCTTGGCTGTTTTTCATTTTTTTACCCCTTCTTTCTTTACGTACACATTCATCCATTCTGATATCAATGCATTCACTGCTTGGCTATTTACACGCAACGCATACAAAGCAGAAATATTAAGAATTTTTGATTGTGGACCATGTTATATATAGCTTCAGAAAGCGAAAACAGGATCAGGAAATGTCTGATTGGCATTATTCAGTGAGCCAAAGTCTGACTTCGAGACTTGGCTAGGAAGACGGTGTCGTAGGAGAACGCCGCTCAAACCCACAAAAACCCAGGGTTATCACGCATAATCAATTTCGTTCCCAAAGCAATCGTGTCAATCAAAAACAGGTAAATAAATGGGAAGCTGGGGCAGAGCAGGGATGTGATTAAGTCTACGAACTCTCACAACATATCGTATAGTCATAGACGCAAACAAACTAGAATAAAGTATCGAAACTGTGTACGGAGCCGTGTCAATCACTGCTGGTTTTGGGAGTACTGTTTTTTGTCGGCGAAGGATTGACGGAGGAAGATGGAGTGGGTGCTTTCTTTTCATTTTTCTTCTTTTTGGGCGAAGGCTCAGTAGAGGTTTGGTTTGGATTCTGCGCCGCGTAAGAACCACGTTTTGTGACGCAGCGGATTGCTATTTGTCCGAACTTTGTTATTTGGAGAGATTTGATGAATTTTGATATGAGGTTGACGGATTTGATGTGCCATGACGGGCCCGAAGATTTATTGCCATTTAGCTTAATATCGACGGATGAAGCTCTTTCTGGAGTAGGTTTGTTTGGTTTATGAGGGGGAATGCTTGAGCCGTTGACAGTTTGTGGTCCAGTCGCATGAGAAGAGGCGTGTAATGTGGCCGTTGAGGATGGGGTAGATGAAACGTCCATTATATGTTTGTTCGTCGAACTTTGACCAGCGGCTTCCGGCGATGGCGAAATAGATCGGTTGAAAAACTGTGGATCCGAGTCCTCGAATTCTCCAATCTGAGCATATAATGAATGATGAGGAGGGTTTATGATCGATATGCTGAATTGATTGGAGATTTCTATGCTCACCATCTGAACGTAGGCAGTATACTGCGATCTAAGCTGTGTCCACCTTTTGACAGCTTCTGGATCAGTCAGGCTGTCCAGCTGAAAAGCAAGGGGTTCATTTTTCGAGCTTGAGGAGGGGTCCGTCTCGACTTTGATCCAGTCCCACCACTCTGCGTATTTCGATAGGTATTCGCTGAATTTGACTAAAACGTCGAGATCTTCCTTGCGGTACTGTGGATAGTCGTCTCTAGCCCTATGACCAGGGTGGTCAGCAGATTTGAGCTGTTCTGTCAATTTGGACATCGTCTGTGCAATAAGCAGTAAATATCAACGGATTTTAGTAAAAAAAAAATCCATTGACTTACTTCATAGATGTCGGTGCGCACATTGCGAAAGGCTTGGAATGCGCTGTTTGCATTTTCCCGTGCTTCCCGCGCGAGATCCATCATACCCACAAGGTATTGCTTAAGATCCTCCTGATCGTCGACCGGGAGCACTTTGGCTAGAAACAGTACCTCTTCGGTTACGGTGAAGCCGCTGTATGCTGCTGATACGCCCATTTGTATAGCAGATACATAATTAGCTGCCTTTGTGGATATCTCTCCAATGAGTGGGTTTGATCTATAGTTTCGTGCAGAACATTAGCAGAAAGTATGAGCTTATTGGAAAAAATTACGAACGGAGACGGGGGAAGTGTTGTCCAGGGTTTCAGGAGGCTTAAAGACTGTTGGGTCGTTTCGGCTAAGCCTTGGAGGTCGTAGTTATGAGGTGTTGAGAGAATAATGTTCGTCCTTGACATTTTGGTGTGAGATTCCAAAGTTCAGTTAAGAGCAGCGGCCCTGCTGCATAGAGGCTTGAAGTATCATTACGATTTGATGGCATTGCTGAAGCCTCATGCAGAAAGGTTCGTCCACGAGATTTTTTTGCGCGGACTGTCTGGCGGACTGTCCGCCGGACACTGGGTATATGGTGGGTATTTGTGACCATAGTGTGACCTCCAGGCCACGTCGGGGGATTCACTTGCATGGTCACTGCCCTAGACAGCGAGCTCATTTCCCAACAATGCCCCACCGTCTGATGCGCTACACAGCGCACGCATTGTTGGTAGCACATTTAAACTGCTGCATAACGCGTGAGAATTTGTTTGGCACATTGCGGCTTTTTTTGAATATTGGCTGGCTCAACATCAACGTCAAGCAAGCTGTTATTCGGGCGCTTCATTTACTACACCAACGCAGTCATTGAGACAGAGACAGTATGTACTTCTATAGGAAAAAAATTGTAATATAAAGAGCAAAAATCTACAAAGCTGAAACAATGGTGACCATCCTCAAGGTCAGCTTGGAGGTGGAGGGTGGTAGTTGTTGGGGAGGGGCACTGCCAGTGGTCGCTGTGGAACACAGTGAGCACGGCTGTCACTAACCCAGGTCACGCTGGCTCACTGTAAGGCCTATAAGTCCGGCGGACAGTCCGGCAGACAGTCTGGCGGACAGTCCGCGCCTTTTTTTTTCGCAAACCACCTGTCCTCGCCTCATGGGTTTCCTGCAGCGACACAACGCTGAGGGTCGTTCTAAAAATAGAACGAAAACCATCTAGTCGAAGTGCCGGCTTAAATTCGGTTGAAGATCACTTGGAAGTTGCTCGATAAGTCAAGACTTGTCAAGCTGAGATGGCGATAGGATCATCATCAGGTGCAGGATATTTTTCTGCCTGGCGAATTTGAATCAGATGGCAGTGCTGGCATTCAAAGTAGAATGAATGAATCTAAGTGTCGAAAGAAGATTTTAGACGCCTGTCAAGAGTTATTCCTTAGTCCTGGAGCCTGTTCAAGAAGCCGTAGAAAGAATTCAACGTACTTATATTTATTAGGGCCACCTTTGGGAGTCGGACAAAATGAAAAATGATCTTCGTATCGATTTGGCAGTTGAGGTGGCATATCTGTAAGCAAAACCTCTGCATTGTTTCCAAGGTCGATTTATCTCATACATAGATAGTTCGGAACAAGTCGAGTTGTTGGTTTGGATTCAAATCGTGTGGTGTTGTTCAAAGGACTGCAGCTCGGTGCCAGTTACGATATTTTGATTAGCTTGAACTTCACGTGCCAGCCAAACAAGGACACATTTAGGGCGACGCGTCTCGCCCTAGCTCGACAGGGATATGATCACTCTGTAAACCCAATCTCCCATCCGCACATCGCCTTCCGTTTCCCCATTTTTTTTCTATAATTCTTCTGTATACCAACGAAAAAGGAACTCGATATCAAGAATATATGGCACAGCCAACAGCAGCTCAACCACCCAAGCTTGTGCTGGAGGACTTCATCTCCGGAGCGCTTGCGCACACTCCAGCGGAGCTGCATCCGTTCTTTGAGTCGTTCAAGACTCTGTACACACGGAAGTGAGTTGATTATATACACATGCGCTGAGAAGTTATCGATCGTTTTGATGTTTTGGAAATTAATGATAATGCAGACTATGGCATCAGCTTACACTGAAGCTCTTCGAATTCTTCGACCATCCGTCATCGGGACCTTTCCGACAGCGAGTGTTTGAGTTGTTTGTAAGGGATTTCGAGTCGAAACTGAACCAGCTACGGTTGGCGGAGATGGCTGTTAAAGTAGCGGGTGTGATCGACGGTGAGTGCCCGTATTTTGGTCGGGCGATATGTTCATAGGTTGCTGATCATCTTTATGTTCTTTCTTATGCTATGATCTTTCTTGACTCCCTGAAAAATATTCCTGTGGGTCTGATATGGTGGAATAGCGCCCCAGAACTTCCTCACTGCGCTCCTCTCGCGGATCGACAAGGAGACAGCACCTGAAGCGCACGTCATCTTGCTCACCGCGATCGCAAAAGCGAAGCTACTGTTTGGGGACCAGCAGGGAACGAAGACGGACATCGACGCGGCGCAGAAAATTCTAGACAGCCTAGATAGCGTGGAGAATAGCGTGAACGCGGCGTACTACCGTGTCGCGGCGGATTATTTCAAGGTAAGTCTGTATTATATTGTTGTGGTCAACATAGTTATTGATAGGATGTCGTCGATTATCAGATGAAGGGTGACTTTGCGTCGTATTACAAGAACTCACTGCTTTACCTTGCGTGTGTCGATATTGAGAAGGATATGTCGCCTCAGGAACGATTGGAGAGAGCGCATGACCTTAGCTTGTCGGCGCTGCTTGCAGATACCATTTATAACTTTGGTGAACTGGTACAGCACTTTTTCTTGATCTTTTTTGCTATCATTCCATGTAACGCGCGTCTTTCTTAGCTTCAACACCCAATTTTGGATTCATTAGACGGCACAAATCACGCGTGGTTGAAGAAACTTTTGTTCACCTTCAATGAGGGCAGCATTGGGAAATACGAGGCCCTTGTTCCACTTTTCGCGAGCAAGGTAAGCTTAAATCCAATAATTTTACCTTTTTCTGTCTGTCTGATGTCGGTGAACCGCAAAGCCACCCCTGGCGCAGAACATCGCGTTCCTACAACAAAAGATCTGCCTGATGGCGTTGATCGAATCTGCTTTCAGACGACAGGGAAATAACAGAACAATGTCATTCAAGACGATTGCTGAGGAAACACATTTGCCAATTGAGGACGTTGAGTTTTTGGTTATGAGAGCATTGAGGTTAGGCTGTGTTTTTGTTTTGCGATATTCGGAATCTAATATAACTTTTTGTCTGTATAGTCTGAAACTTATCAAAGGTTCCATTGACGAGGTTGATCAGAAAGTACTCATCACTTGGGTACAGCCGCGGGTGCTGTCCCGGGAACAAATTGCTGGTTTGTCGAATAGGATCGGAGAGTGGGTTGACAAATTGAACAAAGTCGCAACCAGACTCGCGTCTGAGGTGCCGCAGACGGCTTAGGGTACGATTAGAAACCTTCAAGAGTCATTGGCGGCGTGTACATATATTTAATGAGCATGAGGCGGGGACGCGTGTACATTTTTTTTCTTTCTCCTCTTCTTTTTTGGCATGTTGCGGCGGACCCTGTTTCAAAGAAGGTATTTGTAGGCGCGTGTGTGATAGTCGGGGTATGTCCGCGTAGGCGATATCGCTGCCAAACCCGCTGCCCTACTTTCATGAGAATAATACCGAGGTTTTGTGGATTTGTTCTCTCGCAGATGCCGTTCCCGGATCGCACGACACAACTTTATGTCTGGAAATCCATCTTTTGCCCGTCCCAATGCCGATAGCATCCGACCTGCGCATGTTTGTGGGAGTACACATGTTGGGCAAGGGAAGTTGGATCGCCTCCTATGTTCAGGTGGTAATACTTGATTCCAAAGCTTGTTCATAACATCATGTAGCTTGTAGTTTGTATTCTGTGAAATATCGATTGCAATTAATCAAACCCCAAAGTATCGGCGTAGATATATTTTGTTCTGATTCTAAGCCATCATGAGGCTTGGACTGATGGAGATTATTGTCGCGTGGTCGCCGAGTAAGGAAGGGAGTCAGTCCCCTTCTCAACTGCTACCACTACAACGTGCCCAAACATACGCCTCTTTCCTCACCCAAAACTCGTCCTATTCTCAACATATCCAGCTGCGGCGCGAACGTGGACTCATAGTTGACAGACAGACACACGCTGGCTATTTCAAACCCGGAATCAAGGGTCTGAATCAGCACCCAGACTTGGAAGGAAGGAAGGAAACAGCACAGAAATACATACGTACACGGCACCGCCGCACCCAAGCCTGGCAGCAGCAACGAGGACTCTCTTGCTCTGTTTGGACTCTCTCTTTTTTGCTCTTTCTTCTCTTCATTCCTATCAGAAACATCTTTCATTCATACTCTTTTCATATCGGATCTTGTCTTGTTCTGTCTTGTGCTTACAACCGACTGGCCTCACACTCCAAACACAGGCGCAGGGATTATCTCATTTCCCCGTGTAGGCTCTCCCCGAGCGAGCAAGCAAAGGAACAAACAAGGCGGGCTGTAATTGTGGGAGAAGAAGAAGAAGAAGGCGCGATTTATGGCGGCGAGTTATAATTCAAGCACGGTGAGACCGCATGCGGGAAACGGACAGTCGTCGCCTGGGCCCCCTGCACCGGGCCTGCCGTCGACGTCGACGTTCTCGTTCAAGGCCCCGTTCCCTGTGTCCCCTGTGTCGGCGGCCAATGTGACGGCGCTGAAGCACCGCCGGGTGTCGCTGGCCTCGCCCTCGTCGCCTCGTATTGTCAAGCCATGGAGCTTCAGAGACGAAATGGGGTTACAGCCACAGGCTTCGGAGGATGCGAATGTTACGGCGGCGGCGGGGAAGGCTACGTCAGCTAATACCGCTACGAGTTCGCCGTTGGCAGGATCACCTTCAGAGACGACGACGCCGCCCACCGACGGGCTGCCGGAGAAGAAGGGCAAGATGCGGAAGATTGACCCGACGCAGAACAGCGACGACTCGGCTTTGGTTCTGGAGAAGAAACCTAGGAAGAAATGGTCTTCGGAGGAGACGCAGATGCTGGTTGACGGGTGCAATAAGGTGAGTTCATGTTATATGCTTCCTCCCTTGTGTTCGTATTCAACGGAATCCAAGCATGGCGTTGGAAACTGGAAAACTATTCTACAAGACCCTGAATTCACATTTCATGATCGCTCAGCCGTGGATCTTAAAGACAGGCACGCTTTATTTTTTAATGACTATCATATGACGCTTACAATGTATTGGGGCTGTAGATTCCGGACCTACTTCCCTGATGCATACAAGAAACACTACCCGAATGCACGCACTCACCTTTCCAGCAAGATTCGTTCGACCTTTGCGGATGGAACCTCCCTCTTCGAGAAAACACGCAGTAAGCGGAGGAGGCCATTCACAGAGGCGGAGGACCGCGCACTGAAGGCAGGCTATGAGAAACACGGCACGACGTGGGCGACGATTGTCAAAGACCCGATCTTCCAGGAGCAGAACCGCCGCTCGACAGATCTGCGTGACCGGTTCCGCAATGCTTTCCCGATGCTCTATCAGGCGGCGGGGTACAAACCGCGCACGGCGGCGGCGAGCAAGAAGCGGGATAAGGATAACCTGGATGGTGCGCCGCAGGTTATGAGGGCGGCGGATGATCAGCTAGCGACTGCTGGACCGGTGAGGAGTCGGCGGAGGGCGCATACGAGTCAGGGGCTCCTGAGAGGCGGTACGAAGAGTGTCCCACAGAGCACGGCGTGTTCGGAGGATGAGGACAGTTCGGGAGGAGAGGAGGAGAGCGAGAGCTCGCGAAGGGTGTTCAAGACTCCACCGTTGCCAGTGTTTGTGGATGGGAATCATGATTTTAGGGCGGGGTCGAAGATGAAAAGACCCGTGAAGGGTACTACGTCTGTCAGTGCGCCGGTGATTTCGACTTCGGGGTCTGCTTCTTCAAATACAACTGCCCCATCAACTACTACGTCGGCTCCTGTTTCCCAACCGACGGAATACAATGATGGACCTGAGGATGAGGACATGGATCTTGTGCTCGTCGATACGGACCCACTGAACATCCCCGACTTCCTCCCGAATCATACACATTCCGACATGGAGACCTGGTCGTCTGGACTCAACACTCCAACACATTCGTCTACAGCTGCATGGTCGACAGCTGCTGCGTCACCGACTTCTAGCCACGTCTCAGACTTTTTCTTGACCGGCAATGCCACGAGCAACAGTGCATCAAGTGCCTCGTCACCTTTCATCCATAGACGTACTGACATTCCCGGCTCGCACAACATGGGCAACATGATCGGGAAAAGCGCTTGGGGCACCAACGACTGGTTCTCGCCTAATCCGCGGCTGGACAGCGGAAACGGCGGGAACGCAAGCAGCAGCGCCTCGTCATCGTCGTACATCGACGCCTCGAGCTTCTCGCCCGCCTCGCCGTTCTCCTTCCACCCGCATCTGAACCACGACGTGCTCGACCGGTACGACCTCTTCCCACCGTACATGCCCGACAGCAACTCGTCGGAGGTGGGGCACGGCGACACGCACACGACGTTTTCGGGCGAGTTTGGGCTCGGGCTGGGCCTGGGCGGTGCGAGCGGCACGTCGAAGGGGTACCATTCGCAGATTGCGGGCGACCTCATCTCGGGCGGCGCGCGTATGCACCAGCAGCCGTCGTCGTTCGCCGCCGCGTTTCTCCCGCTGTCGCTCTCGTCCGGGGCAGCGTATGGGGGTGCCGGGGCTGGTTTTGGGGGTGCGGGACAGAATGGGGAGATTTCGGGGTTGGGGCTGGAGGGTATTCATCCGATGCAGTTGCATGGACATGGACATGGGCACGGGCATTCGCACTCGACGAGTTTGGCGGCGATTGATGAGCTTGGGCTGACGGGTATTTCGTTGAACGACCGTGTGGATTCGAGCTCCGGTGCGTCGACTGCGTCTGGAAATGGGGGCGATGCGATGGATGATGGGAGGCGAGATGGGGTCGGAGGTGCAGGGACTGGGAATAACGATGACGAGCAGGACGCTGTTATGATGGAGATGGCGTTTGGGATCCCGCATTCACCGGAAAAGGCACAACTTCAGCAGCAGCAGCAGATGAGAAGTCTCCAGGAAGAGGAGGAAGCTAATTCGGTTGATTTGGACAACTCGCTCAGCTCGGATTCGTTTGGGTTGGATGATCTTGTGGATATGAATGAGCTCCATGCAACACCGCCAGCTACACCCGTGTTGACGCAGCCGCGGCCGATGAGGCGGGCCTCTGGGACGATGATGCACAGTTTCGATAGCCCACTTACAGGAGGCGGTGGTGGTGGTGGTGGACATCACGCAAGATCCATCTCCGTCCCACCCTCTGAGGCGCGAAACGTGTTCCTCGGCGGCGGAATACCGATGTCGATGGATGATGTCGGCCTGCACAGTATGCACGCCCCCGTTGATCTGCAGCAACAACAGTTGGCCGAGTCTGCACGGACACTGCACGCGTTTTTCAACCCGCATCTGTCGTCTCCTGTCAGTGGCAACGGCCATGGGCATGGACTTATCGCGCAACAGAGGCATAAGGCGTCGGAGCCGATGAGGTTGGCTAATAGCACTGGTTCGATGCAGCCGCCCATGTCGCCGGTTCTGCGTCAGCAGCAAAATGGTAGTGTTCAGCAGCAGATTCAACAACAACAACAACAGCAGCAGCAGCAGCAGCAACATCATCAGCAACAGCAACAACATCATCAACAACAGCAACAGCAACAACAGGCTACGGGTTCTGTGTATACGAACAACCTCCTTTCGCCATCGTCCCCGTCAATTCTTTCTCCATCATCAAATTCCGCATCCGCCGCCGCTGCTCATCAAGGACATGGCATTGGCATTGGCCACTCCGTCCATATGAATATGAACGAACAGAACCTCAATAACGAAATATGGCGGAATGTCTTCCCATATAACTTATCATTCCTAGATCTGCACACGGATTACACGCATGCCCCGGGCCATCATCATTCTCAGTACGGTGCGCTGAACAACCACCATGGCTTAGGCGGTGGGCTGGATGTGACGCTAGAGGATTACTCAGAGGCAAGGCAGGGTCTAGCATTAGATCTGGCTCAAACGGCTGTGTCGTCCTCGTCGTCTCTGTTCGGTGCTAACGGTGCCGGCTTTGGAAGCTTCAATATGAACCTGGGCGCGTCGCTGAGAGGGTTCAACCCCTCCCCTGTGGGAACGATCAGGCAGCGCGGTATGGGTAGGGAGAAAACGCCGATCCCTGCACGGTTCGTGGCGCCTTCTCAGACGGTGTCGACTGTAAACGGGGAGCTCAGCGAGTTGGGGATCGTAGGTGCGACTGTTGATGGGCACGGTGGTGCCGAGGATGGTGGAAGGGGTTCGAACAAGGACGGGACTATTAGGAGTCGTAAGCAACCACAGCGCTCGGGAAATGGGACTCTTGGGAGATCAATGAGCCATCATAGGGGCCAGAGCCAGAGCGCTGTCTGTCCACAGGACCTCATGCTTCGCAGCGACAATAAGAGAAAGAGGGCGAGTTGGGATGGAGGTATAGCTTGAACGTTTTAAAAAATTTTAACTTCCTTCGTCATTTCTATGTTTTCTTTTTATTCCGTTGATCGTTTTTCGTCTCTTTTCGATGTTTTCTTCTTATTCTTTAAGATCGTTTCACGACTTGTGTCGATCAGGTTATGCTTTTTTTCCCGGTCACTCTATCTCTATCAAACTATTGTTAGCTTTTTTACAAACTTTTTTTTTTCTTATTTGCTCTATCCGTAATACCCCTCATCCTCCTACTTTATGATCTCGTATCTCTCTATTTTCTGAACCTTTTAAGCTCTTTATTTCTAACTCTCGGATTTTTTGATCACATTTGTGATCTCCCACTGCGTCTATACATTCTTCTCTGTAACCACTCGATTTTCCAATACCCATTATTTTGTCTCTTAAGCGTTATTTCTCCGATTCGACAATGTACTCTTGAATTTCGTCAATCATGGTTAAAACGTCTAATGGTATTGTACAATGCCCCTTAATCCCGAAGTAAAACTGAAATAATTTCTATCTGACATGGCAAATAATCTTCCAAGTCCTTTGTAGATTTTACATGGCGGCTTTGCCCCGAGGTTCGTATGGGATCAATAGAGCCAGAGATCCAGAGAAGATGATCAAAGCTCCTGCGATGTACACAGGGACGGATGTTGTAATATCGGCGTACAATGCAATGATGGGTGCCTGGTATGAAAGATTTGAAGTGTGTTTAGAATTTGTCGAGCTTGTTCTAGAAAACTATCACGTACGATGAGCCCGAACACTCTGGTCGCTGCTGCTGTCAAACCGTTGCCTGTGCCTCGATCTTTGCCAGGGAAGATCTCGGGGGAGATGGCATACAGAATACCGTACATAACCTGTCAGTTTCAAGACGGCAAGGGGGGAATATTTAAGCTTCGTGGGATACGGTAAAGTGTGGATGGGACTTACGTTGCTGAAGAATGAGTAACCACAGTTCCACCCCAAAAGTGCGTTCGAGGTTCGTGCAGTGGTGGTGGCGAAGAGGAAGGCACCAGTAAGAGCTTATGAGGAGTTATTTAATCTTCATGGATACATGGATGGGGTAGTGGATTGTGAGTTACCTGCGGATACGGCCAAGGCACCTCGTCGTCCCAGTTGGGGGATCTCGACGAGCCATGTGGCGAAGAACGCAGCGGGGATACCTACGACACTCAAAATGAAGGACTATGCATAATTGATACAATTATCCGTAAGTAAATATTCGCCTGGCACTCATTCAGGGAGCACGTACGTTGCGATAAGTGATGTTGAGGGTTGCATCGTCGAAATGTGCCCCTTTGCTGTTCAATCTGTCATTTATTCAGTTAGTAAGTAACCATACACCCAGAGGATTTCAAGAAGAGTGAGTACTTACAGGAAAGATAGGAAATTGTTGTACAAAGTCGAAGCAAGGCCAATTATACCTGCAAATGCATTAGTCAAAGCTGGTTATAGAACATCAAATATCAAAGAACACCAGACGCACCCCATACGGATATCAACAGAGATGTAGAATAAGCAATTTTCCTCGTCCGGAATAGAGATTTGATATGTCCCAGAGTAAAGTCGGAAGTGCGGGTCAACGACAACTTTTTACCTTCAGCCTTCGTTTCCTGTTGTTTGTCGGAGAACTCCCCGCCACCGACAGCCGCAAGTTGGTCGACGGTCAATGTGCTCGTTGTGCCGTTATACGCAGCTATCTTGTGTATGATCATCACTGCCTCCGCATCACGTCCTTTGCCGATGAGGTACCGTGGACTTTCAGCGAGCTCGAAGACGAAAAAACGGATGGCCCAGAGGAGGAGGGTGAGCCCACCGAGGGTGAAAAGCAAATAGCGCCAGCCCATGTTGGCTGAACGGGTACATGGTGGAGATGTCGGCGTTGCCACGGGGCAAGAAAAGTTTGCTATGAGTGGCCAGGCGAGCTAGGAGAGAAAAGGCTATGGGTGCAATATATTAGAGAATACGAGGTTAGATCTTACAAGGTTGACGACGAGTTGTCCGAGGCACCAGAATATGGACATGAATGTGAGGAGGAATTGGCGGGATGCAGGAACGAAGTCTGGTTCGACAAAGGTTAACGAAGTCGTCATTTTTTACCGTGATTACCGTAGGGTTGCGAATTACTGACCTAAAAAGACCGCTGAATCTATAGGTAGATTACCTGTAAGTCAAATTTGCGATATTGGGCTTGATGTGAATATGTGAGGTGCGATACAAAAATTTACCTCCAACTCCTACGCCCATGACGGCGAGCAAAGACGCCAAGGTGATAAAATTCGACGCGCCTCCTGCGGCTAGACCGAATACACCAGCAAGAAACAATGTAATGTTGAAGCACCATCTGTAGATATGGAAAAATACGTGGCATGCAAGTGAAATTGTCCGAGAGAGACGTGTCATTTCCGGGTCTGGAAGATGGATAGAGCGAGCACGAACCGTCTTCCCCAAACGTCGCAACCTAGGCCCCAGAATACAGCCCCCACAAGAAGGCCTGCGTTTACCGCAAGACTGAGGAATGGGGGATTGAATCCGAACTCGTCGACTACGGGTGTCAAGATCAGGCCTGTTATTAGCTATAAAAATTGTGTTGAGATAGGCATGAAAATAAAGATCGTGTGAGTCACTGTGTAAATAGTCGGATTGAGGTCGGACGACATACCGGCCATACGCTATCGCTGTTGCACGAAACAACGATTGTCAATTGAGTCCATGTTTGCAAGGGTATGTTAGGTGAATTCTTACGCAAACCATCCGAAGCCCGATACGAGGAATAGCATGTACTTGAAGACAAGGATGAGAATTAGCTTTCAAACGTCCTCAACATTTGATTCAAACCTGAACGCACCTGATATTTGCCCATCCCAATCTCTTCAATTGCCCGGTTCAGAATCAACGTTTTGGCGTAATACACTGGCTCCAAAGCGTCGTCTTGGTACAAATTCTCAGTAGAGCTGTACGTCGTATGTGAATCTTTTTCTGCCATATCGATTGGGGATTTTTCATCATGGATGTCGTCAGAGGCGTTACCCCTTGTCTTGGAGGTTGTATCGTCGAGGGTCGTCATGTCAGGTCAGTGAAAGGGTGGGCTTCTAGAGAGGGGCAAAGCGGAACTGGAAGGGTGATTAGATGTTATATACCCCACCAGCTCCTCGTGAACGAAAATAGGCACATTGGATTTTACATACGGATTCTGGAATCTTCATTTGGGTTAGGCGAGGCGTGGATTGGTGCATCCGGATTGGCTTCTATCTTGGCCCATCCCCTCACGTCGGATCAGGAACTTTCGCACCGTTTGTCAGAAAAGTGACTGGGTGAATCGAAGCGGTCATGGCATGTAGGTAATGGCCTAGTAACGACCAATAAGCAGCCGCTATGTCTTGGGCGGTGTGTAAGCTTTGCAACGTGACTGAACTTTTGAGAGCGAAGTTTGCAGAACATGAAGGCACATTGAAAGGGGTATAAAAGCTCTCCGGACAATTTTTTTCACCGGTATTGTGTAGGGATTTGTATCGCCCGGGATTTCATTCAGTATGAGCTCTCTAACTGCAAGTATCCTTCTGAGCTTGGATTCAACCGCGTGATGAAACATAGGAGCAGGAAGAGTATAATGATAAATAGGCCGAGAAACGGCGATATTTTACATTGGAGTATGTAAAGCCTCCCGATCTTATTTTGTGACTACAGTGGAAGTTGCAGTTACAGCTTTTTGTTCCCTTTCGCGCTTCTCCCGTCTGCGTTTGACGTCCCAGTTGTAAAGGCGCGCGGTATTGACTTCCATGATCGTGAGTTGCTCTCGTAGAAATTCGAGGTCTTCGATTGTGTTGTCCAGACTTGTCTGTGCAGCGTCTAGTTTGGACTTTAATAGAGTGATGGCTGCTGGAATTTTGTAGGACAGCATGACGTTGGCCTAAAAGTTTATTTGATATGAGATCGAAATGCGCAATGTGCTGTGGAAAAGCGACGCACCCCAAGCCATAGATATACAGTATCTGTATCTTCGAGCTCAGCTTCAGCGTATAACGTGTCGTTCAGCTCGAATGTCGTGGTAAGAGGTTTCGTAGCATCTCCCTCTTCTTCATCATCAAGATCGTCTAGGTCGTCCTCGTCGTCTTTGGCTTTACTTTTGCCCTCCTGGAACGATAGTTGATCGTCATCAACAATCAATATCACGAATTAAAATATATACATACTCTTCGTTCTTGGAGATATTCAACCATGTCCAACGTCTTGCGAATATCCGGGATTTTCTGCTCAAGGCTCGCGCGTCGCTGGGTTAGGCTGGAGTCCATGAATCGGTACTTGCTGAGCTTCCAGAAGGAAATCATGTTTCATTGAGGTGATAAAGTAACATAGTTCGAGAAAACGCGTACGCCAGTGCATCTTGGAAGACTTTCATTGTTGACTCGATGCTGGCGTCAGGACTGCCTATGTATTCTTCGACATCTGCCTGTTTTGTAGGTTTTTTAATCAGAAGTTACAAACATGGGTTATAGATTGAACATCCTCACAATAAAGGGCGCTTTTGGAATTCCTCTAGGATTTTTCTCGTCGGAGAACACTGTTTTAGGTTTCGCGGTAGCCATTGAACTCGCCGAGACTGAGGTGGTGTGCAGCTGATTCAGGACGATTGATAGCACGCGCGTGGGCAGACGGCGATACCCGATCGGAGTCTAAAATAGGGTCAAGCGTATAAATTCCGTGCATTTTTTCTTCTGAACAAATCTTCCAGGTCCGTATTTTGCTGTTCCCCTCCTGTTTGGTTATTTCCGTAAGCTAATCGCCATTAAAGACGTCTGTTTCGATGTCTCGCCTCATTATCAAAAATTTGCCGGTGTATGTGACGCCAGCGAGACTCCGGGAGCACTTTGAGCAGAAGGGAGGCCCAGGCGGGACCCTCACCGATGTAAAAGTCTCGTCAAAGTCAGATGGCACGTCAAGACGTTTTGGATTCGTTGGATTCAAGTCGGAGGCAGAAGCACAGAAGGCGCAGAAATGGTTCGACAGGACGTTTATTGATTCAACGAGAATTAATGTTAGCTTTTCTGAGGTGCGCCTTTTACTCTTTCTATGTTTTCTAGTTACTCAATATCCAACAGGGTGCAGCAGATGCTCCTAGACCCCGGAAACGACAGCGCCTGGACCCCTCAACATCACACTCTGATTCCACTACTCCATCGTCAGTCACAAAAGACCAGAAGTCACCTATGAAGAGCGACAAGAACCGTGAGGAATTCATGAAACTCATGGAGAAGAAGAAAGGGCCTGCATGGGCGAATGAAGCCGCTACTCCTGTCCCGATTATGCCAGCTGAGCCTACGCCTTCAGTTGTACCTGCCCCCGAAGATACCGAGGCTCAAGGTGCCATTTCAGATGTAGAGTGGATGCGCCAGAGAATGTCTGCTGCTGTCGTCGACGAAGTTGTTGAGGAGAGAGTCTTTGAACAAGACGAAGAGGATGGGGGAAAGCCTGTCAATGCAACCGAATCTCAAAAGGTAAGTGTTCGCATGAGTTGTTTCTCTGTCAAGGTTTTTGTCTAATTTTATTTCCATTTCGAAGCAGGGCACTCAACCTGCGACCGCCGATGCTTCTAAACCCGTTGACCCAACTAAAGAAACTATTCTCCAGACAGCGCGACTTTTTGTCCGTAACTTGGCATTTTCATGTACTGACGAAGAGCTTAGAGAGCTATTCGAACCCTTTGGACAAATATCTCAGGTGAGACTCGGTTTCTTTCTGTTCGTCCTCCTTTTGCGTACGCAATTTCGACAAGATGACACATAAATAGGGACATCAGACCTTCGGGAATGTTGATCCTTGTGGAATACCGATAGTAGAAATTTATTCTGATCCTTTCCTATTCTCTTCTACTTTTATGCATCGAACTCGCTCGCTAACTCATTATTTTCCTTCTAGGTAAACATTCTTATCCATTCTTTTTGCTTTCCAAGATGCATAAACCAAATAGGGACATCAGACCTTCGGGCATGTTGATCCTTTGGGAAAACCGATAGTAGAAATATTTCTGATTTTTTTTTGATGATTATGATTATTCTTCAACGACATTTCTAATCATATTCTATCTTTCTTTAGATACACACTCCTCGCGACCCAACTACGAAGCAACATAAAGGACTCGCTTATGTCACTTTCGCTAAACCCACTGATGCCCTAGCCGCCTACGAGGCTCTGGACAAGAGATCGTTCCAGGGGCGTCTGCTCCACATCCTTGCAGCTGTTGATAGGAAGGGGAAGCCAGAGGTACAAGAGGGTGAAGGTCATAAAAAGAGTTTAAAGGAAGAGAAGAACCAGAAGAGGAAGGCGATGGCAGGACAGGAGTTTAACTGGAGCATGTTGTACATGAATGTACGTAGCTTTCTAGCCTATACATTATTTGTAACACATTCCAATAAAATTTATTTTCTTCCGTTTCTTTTTTCTCTAGAGCGATGCTGTTGCCTCTTCAATCGCTGCACGAATGAATATCGATAAATCGGAGATCTTGAATCCAGAAAGTGGGGATAATGCCGCTGTAAAGCTGGCTCTCGCCGAGACACATATCATCCAGGAAACGAAGTCGTACCTCGAGTCTCAAGGTGTATTGCTATCTGCATTCAGTTCTAAAGCACGCTCAGATACGACGATCCTGGTCAAGAACATTCCTTACGGGACGTCTGAAGAGCAGATTAGAGAGATGTTTGAGCCTCATGGCGAACTTGCCCGCGTGCTGATTCCTCCTGCTGGGACGATGGCCGTGGTGGACTTTGAGAAACCGGATGAGGCAGCGAAAGCATTCAGGGCGGTTGCGTATAGACGGCTCGGGAACTCGGTGGTGTATCTCGAGAAAGGCCCGCTAGGGATGTTCATAGAGGGATTCGTGCCACCTACCAAAGGCACAGCATCGGCACCTACGACAACAGCTGCACACGCCGTGCGCATTCCGGAACAAGTGGGAGCAGCAGACGATACGGACGATGTGGAAGAACCGTCGATCGCAGGCGGGTCAACGTTGTACGTCAAGAACTTGGCATTCTCCACGACGCAGGAACGGCTCGCAAAGGTGTTTTCACATCTGCCTTCGTTCTCCTTTGCGCGGGTGCAGACAAAGCCGGATCCCAAGCGGCCGGATGGGCGTCTCAGCATGGGATATGGGTTCTTGGGCTTCAAGGATCCCGAGAGCGCCAAGAAGGCTCTTAAGAGTGTACAAGGGTTTGTGCTAGATGGTCATGCGCTGTATGTCTCCTTCGCTGGTAGAGGTGCGGAAGAGGCCGAGGCTGAAAAGAAAGGCAAGGTCGATGCAGGGAAGAGCAGGACGACGAAGATGATTGTGAAGAATGTGCCATTCGAGGCGACGAAGAAGGACATGCGGGATCTGTTTGGGTGCGTTTCTTTTCATTATTATTCATTTTTGCTAGACTCAATTCCTTTTCTAGTGCTCATGGTCATCTCAAATCTGTGCGCCTTCCGAAGAAATTCGACTCGCGCTCACGCGGCTTTGCATTCCTCGAGTTTGTGTCACGGCATGAAGCTGAGAATGCGTACAATACGCTTCGTCATACCCATTTCCTTGGACGACATTTGGTTCTGGAGTGGGCCGAGGAGGCAGAGCAGGACATCGAGGTGCTCAGGAAGAAAGCTAGTGTTGGCTATGGCGGTGGAAAGGCCATGCCTGGACAAAAGCGCAAACTGGATATGGGTAGGAACGACGAGGAGGATGTCGAAGCGTTGGAGTAGTTTTCGACATCGAGGATTTTTTCTTTCTCTGTTTGAAATAAATGTAAGAAAACTGGTAGCGAGCTCAGTCGTTGTTCGAGCAGAACGACTGAGGTATGGCTGCCCAAGTGGGGAAATATTCCCCGTAAACTTATTTAGGTATTTTTCTTACTGCGTGAATTTGTAAAAAAAAAGTTGGAGCACGGAAACATTTTTTGAGTGCGCAGATTGTTTTCTAGCTTAGCCGTAAATATATTTGACCGCGCAGAAACATATTTGACTGCGCAGAAACATATTTTGGACATATTTTGCTAGCGCACATAAATTTCTACTGCCCTCAATTATATTTAATGCATAAACACTATGCGCGTAGATACATTTTATGCCGCAAACAAATCTTTCGATGCGCGGAAAACATTGTTCAACTGCACTATTTCTAGCCTAAAGTGACCAGCCGTTATGCCGAGATTATGTAAAATGATCTAAAATGGCACCTCGGCACAGTGAAACGAATTCAAGCTCCACCTTTTGGATTTTTGAAGAAAATATCGAGGATTCTGTAATGCAATGCTAACCCACATTCATTTAATTACAAATTGATTACTATATATAATATATACTCTTTTGAAATGTATTAATGTTGCTTTAATCAAAGAATGTGAGATAATTGCCTTGAAATCGCCTTGAACGTGAAGTGTCGCTTTCTTGCACAGCCACTGATGCGCAATTGTGACGGCCGTTGCTGATATTTTGCTTTTGTGAACAGTAGTTGTGAATGATATTTTGACTTATTCTCATAGATTTCTATGTAATACATATCTCACCATGCTTTTTTAATACTATTTTCCCATTTCCGACTCTACCAATGCACAGATGCGCTCAAGAATGCACTGATTGATGCCTTTCCCACGGTTGATGGGGTTTTCACACAATGCTAGAGATGTCTGAAATGGTGCACAAGCTGCACTGCTAATGGGGACACCACAAAGCCACTGGAAATGGGCTAATATTACATAGAAAGTACTATAGAAATTGTTATATTGTCCTAATAAATAGAATAGCGGTAGAACTATCGGAGCTTGAACTCGTTTTAGTGTGCCGAGGTGCCATTTTAGATCATTTTACATGATCTCGGCATAACGGCTGGTCACTTTAGGCTAGAAATAGTGCAATTGAACAATGTTTTCCGCGCATCGAAATATTGTTTGGGGCTTAAAATGTTTTTACGCGCATAGGATTTATGCATTAAATATAATTGAGGGCAGTAAAAATTTACGTGCGCTAGCAAAATATGTCCAAAATATGTTTCCGCGCAATCAAATATATTTACGGCTAAGCTAGAAAACAATCTGCGCACTCAAAAAATGTTTCCGCGCTCCAACTTTTTTTTTACAAATTCACGCAGTAAGAAAAATACCTAAATAAGTTTACGGGGAATATTTCCCCACTTGGGCAGCCATACTGAGGTTCGAAGAGAACGAAAGCACACATTTTGTATGCGTGCACTATTACTGTACATCCATAATAAGAACTATGAAACAAGGAGTAAAGCTGCAGTAGAACTGCGGAGAAATAACAATAAATGGCAAGAGCGCCCGAGAATGAACAGAACAAAAGGTAAACTATAAAATTGTGCTGCTTTCTTTGGTTCTTTACAAACAAGTTTGTGGTTCGCTGTTCGCTGTTCAATAATCAATGTTTGCGCCTCAAGGCTCGCGGTTCGCGGTTCGACGTTCAAGCTTCAAGGTTCGGCGAACCTTACAGTTTGCGGACGGGACTTTCTGCTTGCATCAGACCTTGGAAATATGTTTCTAATAAATTATACACCGCTAAATAAACAATGACCTTATTCCCCTTTGTATTCTTGACCCATGAAGAATCCTTTCTTTCAGATGAAGAACATCGCCTGCCGATTTAGGTACAGAAGTACCGAATCACGAGAATTTCTATGAAGATAAATAAGGACACAATAGAAGTAACGAATCATGAGAATTTCTGTGCAGATAAATAGGACACAATCATCGAACTTTCGATATCCTTTCGCAGTCCACTACCACTCTCGACTAAAAACTATGCCCACCAAGCCAAAGCTCACCCCTCTGTGCCATAACCCTGCCTGTATGAGAATTGGTTCAAACGCTGACGGGGAACCACTTCTCAAATGTAGTGGATGTAAAAATGTATTCTACTGCGTACGTGTCCCTATCGTCTATACCCAGCGGCGATCAAAGTGCGAGCTGAATATATTTCCTATAACAGAACCGGGAATGTCAAGCTTCGGCCTGGAAAGATCACAAAAAGCATTGCGGTCCTCGGCCAAATGCCATGTCCAAAAAGGAGGAAAAGGCCCAGCTCAAGGAATCACAATCTCTCCTCGAGTTCTACAAGTTGCACAAGGACACGATAGCGTCCTGCACACTTGGCGCCTTTTGCATTACCCTTGATCGGCCTACCACTCGAAACCTCCGAGAAATGCTCGTCATTCAAGTTGTACCAAACCCGGCGTCCACACGCCCTGAGACGGCTTTTCGAGTAACAGATGCAAAGATCATGTCGCTGGATTCACCAGAAACCATCGAACACTTTGGTCAAAGCCAGTGCGAGCATTTTCGGAAGTACCTGGTAGAGGTTGCAAAGATGAATGAACGGGTAGGCAATATTGGCGGTTTCATGGTAGTCTTGGAGACGAACTCTATCAAATATTATGAGCCCGTCTCCTTCAAACGACCGCCAGTGTTGTTGCCATCTTCGAACCCGGATGACATTCCTCTGCGTTTAACTTGGAGGCAGAGCTTGATACGAACTTTGAACAGCGGTAGAATTGATTTTTGAGTTGGTTTTGTACCTATTTTACAGTTTTTAATGTCCTCCGCTCTAGTAATGCCATGTTCTTTTGACGCTTCTGGCAATTTGGTGATCATGTTGGGTGGTGGGCATGTGTTGCTCGTCGTCGTGAAGACACAGATTCCCGAAACGGGAAATAACAAAAAAATGGAGACGAAAGGGAGAGATTATCGTTTCTTGCAAACCACAAGGTACAAATGGAGTCGTTGAATCGTTCTAAAAAGGTTGCTGTTGTGCGCCTTTATTCTGTTTCTTGACCAACCTGATATATGCATAATGTGGTCTTTCTATGCTCATTGCTCTCAATTCATACCTAGTTCATCCTACGAACGTGGTACGGCAAAATTGATTTTTCGAGGTGGCCACATTCTCCTGTGTTTGACTGCTTTTGCGACGGGAGAAGGAAAGATGTCATAATCAGTTAGTTCGGCAATGCCATGCCTAAGGAAGTGAAGAATTAAAAGGGACTTCAAAATGTATGGACCATACGATGACTTAGAAGACTTACTCCCTCCATATGTGTTCACTCAGGGTAGTACTGCTCCCTGTCTTTCTGCAATGGGGGCAAACCATAGAAGTTAGAGTTTTTCCTTGTCTGCGACCGTTGTCGTCGTCTATGCACCTTCTTGATACAATCTCCTCGTCTCCACTAAGCAATTTTCTCGCAACCCCGTTCAACCTTTTCGTTGACTTTCTCTTTTTCTTCGGTAGGCTCTCTGCATTCGAGTCATCCACATTGGAGTCGGTAGCCTGTCGCGACCGCTTTGTTGGGGCTGATGTTTAAGAGTTTTTAATGGTAATTGGTAGAGCTTCGCATTTACGCAGTGTAGGCATCTCGAGAAGAAAGACTAGAGGGATTTTATAACTAACTTTACAGCTGCTTTCATATGGATAGGCCTAACGTAAGTCGGACTTGAATTTCTGGGTAACCGAGTTACATAGGGAATGCTCCTATCTTGAATTTATTTCAAACCATGGTACGATTTTGCACCAAACCGTCGACATACCTTACAGTTTGAGAAGGATATGGCTCTAAGAATGGTCGTATCGATGTTAGTTCTGATAGATCGACTTTTAGTAATTACTCATCGACGATTTTGCTATGTTTCGCAATCATATTTCCTAATCTCGGCTCCAGATGTTCGGGAGAGTTCCGGCGGAGAACGAAATCAGAGTCAAATTTTCTGAATAAAACCGTTGCAAATGACACCATCTTCAAGCATCTTCCCCATCAAGTTCGTCGAATTTTTTGCCTTCGACTCAAAATAGGACTAAAGGTGCCCAAACTCTCGCTGGGGGAGATCGCGCGATATAACGGGTGGGTACGAGACTAAATGTTTCTTGGGTTTGCCGTCTTCAAATTTGATCTCCGCTTAGTAAAATTCATTTTTCGTGTACTTATGTGTAAATTTTATTGGCTGATGTCGGAAAATTATGCAGCCATGCCCACAATGTCGGGGTGCACTCACAATTGGCTGCAAAGCTTTTATCCACTCAGAAAGTCCTTTACCCATGGTCAGCGTTTCCGATGAGGTGTATCCGACCTGAGGCTCCTGTTCAACTAATTTGTCTTGCTTGACACTGAATTTTGGGAAGATTACACTGATCACCCTTTTCCATCAACGGGTGCCAGTGTGCAAATCATGGAGGATAAAGGGTCTGTTCTATATGTTTTTTCCTCCCCTTCTCCTCACATTTGTGTTCTTAGACACCAAAAAGCTTTCTCTAAAGCCGACTTCTCCGCATGTGGTACGCCAATCCGCTGTTGGGTTCCCGTGGACGCACGCTATCTCCTTTGCACAGCAACGCGTGTGATTCTGCACCAGCACTCGAGGAGTGCTCGTGTCAGAATCAGCGTTATCAGATGGATAACGATCTTTCGAAGCTTCGCTGTCTTCTGCAGACACGGTTGGGCCTGTACAGATTGTGCCAAAAAGCGTAAATAGTTGGAAAACCGACACTCTCGGGCACAGCAACGGTGACACATGTCGTGCGTGGACGTGATAGAAGTCCTGAGCAGCATGCGTCGACGTTCTTCAATTATTTTCCTTTTTGAGCATAATGGTATGTTTTATAAAGGACCGTGCTGCAGCCTTGAACCACTAACAACCTCATTCTTTCCTTTGCAGCATTCTCCCAGGTGAGTCGATCTCGCACTACGATCAACATCACAGAGCTCATCGCTGGATGCAGAATACGGGGTGCAGTTCAGTCCACACGGATGATCTGCAGGTGAGCTTTCACGACATTGCGTCGATCCGCGCATTCGCTGACTCGTTCAATTACCTTAGGCTGCATGCTGCATATTCATCCTCCTCGTCAACGAGTGGAGGATGTCTGCTACCTGGCGCAATAGCTGGGTAGCAAAGCCAGTTGGTTGCGCAACGCGACCAATTGGACGTTTCGTGCTGACCTGCCTCTAATCGAGGCAAAGACATGCAGACGACGGAGCGGCGCCAATTAGCCGCCGCTCCTCGTCGACGTTTGGAAATGTGAGTGGTTGATTCTAAATCGATTGCCTCTTGGTCTGACATATTCATAGGCTACTGCTATGCCGTTTATATGCCCACATGATATGCTCAAAACAACAGTCCCGTTATCGTCTAACTCGACGAGGGACATGGTCCTATTGCTTGATGCTCGATGTCTTGATACCTGAATTACTGGCCTGCAGCCGCTCCATTCGGAGATAGCTGGGCGAACGCTGTCTGGTCTGCACTTGGTCTCTTGGTCTCTTGGTCTCGTTTGTCTGTGTCTCGATATTTGTCCCTGCCTGCAGCCGCTCCTCCAAACGGAGATTGCTGGGCAAAGCTGCTCGTTCCCACATCTACTCGATCTTGTCGCTCCTTTGAAAAGCGAGGGAGCGGCCGGACGGTAAAGGCTGCCTACCGCATCACCGCGGCCGCAGCAGTAATTTTTTTCTCCAAGAGTGGAGGGGTTCCGACCTCCATCGTGCATGCCTTGTCGTGGCCTTGGAGCTTGAACACTTTTCATTGGTTGCATTGATTGTGACCGGTGGAAGTTGACCAAATGCACACAAAAAAAATAGGAATTGGTAAGATCATATAGTCATTGTGTAGTTTTATAATTATGTGCTTTTGTATCTAATCTCACCTTCAATGAATATAACTCTACATTTATTCACCTAAATCGTGATTTGTGTCGAACAATTTTTTCACTTGAAAGATTAAAATTTATTAGTGGTTTCAACGCATGCTGGACCAGCCGAGTTCAAGATTGAGTATGTGGTCCTCTCTTTGGAACAAAATATTGACTATGATACTAACAGCTCAATCGTTGATGTTTAAGACCCCCTGTTGGTTTCCTTAACATAAGTCACCAAGAAAAGCCACAGCCAGTGCGGACGACTATCATAGACGGGATAAAAATAGAACATGGTAAATAGACAGAAAGTACATGTACCTCAGAGCAGCTGGGTAGTGGGCCGTTGGTGGGCCGTGGCAATAGTTTTCTACAGAGAGATGTATCAACTCTGAATATCCCGGAGCAGAAGATTACGACTTCAGAAATTGGTTCAAGATTCAACATACGGGTGGGTTGAAGTTTCCGACTAAGTCACAGACTATGCCAACACTTACTCTGACTCATAGTCGAGAATCCAACTAAGTGGACTAAATCTTAGCAGAAGATGACAGTCAAGTCGACCAACTCGACTACGAGGAACTTTGTACCCGCGACTATGACAGTGTTGCAACAGGTTGCAACGGCAATCTTTGATATTTACCAGCTATGCATGCTTGGGCAATAGATCCTCCTTGCATTTATGGTTACAGCCACATACATATTTTCTAACGTAAATACACCATTATGGGGGTTGATATAGGGATTTTACCAGTGTCATCGTGTATCCTAGAATAGAGCGACGGACCTTGATGGATTGGTTCATCCTCAGAAATCAATAAGCGAGAGAACGCAGCGGGGACGATTGGGGTGGGAAAAAGGTGTGCTATGCCACCCAGGGCTGTCAATCGCTTCGATTGTTCGACTTGGTCACGTTGCAACGCGGATAGGGGGAAAAGTGCGGGATTGGAAACCCATCCGCGATAAGTTTGCCGGACAATGAAAGGCATCTTTACCAAATATAGAAGGTTCTAATTATACCCGAATTGGCATGTTTTAAGAGTCCTCGTCCTGTATACCTTCCTGTTGCATATTCAAATCAAAAAAATCGTTTCAAGGTGCTATAAACAAATTATTGTAACAGATTATGCGGCAAAATACGCGAGAAACGCGATCCAAGTGACCCCTACAGAAATGCGTACAAGCCCTTTATTTGTCTATATTTTTCCGTTGCCATGGTGTCACCACCCAATACCTACTATAACAAGATATAAGTCAATCCACGCAAAATGGTTGGATTGGCATCGGATTGCTAGTCCCCAATTTTATATAAAACTTCGCTCACACCGAATGGATACGCCACTACCATCCGCCTTTTCAAAGCCTCTTTGCAATCGACATATTCAGAGCTCTCTCAGCCAGCCGCGTCTTATAAACCGTTTCATTCACAATTGAACTCCACATTCACATTCACACAATTGCAATGTCGGCTCCTATCGCATCGACCAGCTCTTCTTCCAACTTTGATCTCGAGGCACAGAGTCCAGTATCCCCAGTTCCAGTCCTAACACACTCCACATGGACTGCACCCCCCATGCACATGCTCGATCCCACAGACGAGCAGTTCGGATACACCTTCTCTACACATGACAGCCGCCACGACGAACGTCGTCAAAGCCTCTCAGACGTACCACCACCATACGCAGAAGAATCTGCCATCCCTCTCCCCGAATACACACTGCACGCGCCCGAGCCCGTTACGCTCGCCATGTTCCTTTTCAAATTCGGGTTCTGTATGTCACTTTTCTTTATCTTTCCGTCTGGTGTTCAATAACTTACCTCTTTCTTTCGTAGTATTCCCACCATTCTGGCTCTTTGGCGCTTTCATTCTCCTCTCTCCACTCCGCGAGCCCTCACAGCCGTCATCAGACGAGGACACACCCGCATGGATGCCCGAAAAGACAGAAGAAGAGCGCAGAGAAATCATCGCCACCATCCGCACCACTGAGCTCAAATGGGCCAGACGATGCCTGTGCGCGTTCTGCATCCTCACCGTGCTGGCTGTTGGCGGCGGCATTACGGCCTGGGCTATCCTTCGCCGCTCATGAGAATCAGTTTCTACACACCTTCGCTTTTCAATCGGACCTCTTTTTTGCTTTCGACTTCACCTTCGCCTTCGCTTTCTCCACGGAAATTGTATTTGTATCGCCTACCTTATGACATATCTAGAGCTTACGACCAAAATAATGTTTTAACCCCCTTGGAAAGGGAGAACGAAATGTATCCAATAGAAAACAAACCTCTATCATTATCAATATCTCATTCTCGTTGAATTTTCTCTCAAGGCGTGCCGAACGCAACTTGCCAATGAAGTCTTTTATTGCCTCCGCTCAGTGGCACATCACGCGCACGGCCTCCCATCGCTTGGAGTGGCACAGTTGGTTGAAATTGCTCTTGAATTTGAACCACGACAAGAGAATCAGTCTAGTCTTTCCTCCAAGATGCCTACACTGCGTAATCGCAAAGCTGTACCTTCTGCCGTTGAACATTCAGCGTCAGCCGTGAAAAGTACTAGAGACGCGACGAAGCGGTCGCGAACTATGGACTCCAATGTTGACGACGACGGTGAAGAGAGCCCACCGAAGAAGAAGAAGAGAAAGGTGCCCAAGAAGTCGGTAGCGAAGGCAAAAACTGTGGAGAATTCTCTGGGTGGCCTCCCAGTAGAGATATGGGCATTTGAGGTCAGAAACTCCTATTCGTAAACGTGCAGATTCTTACCCACTCCATCAGATCTGCACAGATTTAGAACCAAAGGATTTATGGCACTTATCTTGCACTTCAAAGCATTTTCGACGTATTCTGAAGAGCTCGGACTTAGCGCCGACTCTTTGGAAAGCTTCGAGGGCGTTAATCGGAATGCCAGATTGTCCATCAGATTTAACAGATATCCAGTATACGAACTTGGCATTTGGTGAGAGTTGTCAGGTCGGTATTTCTAAACTTTAACCAGTTTGCTATCTAATTACCTTCTCTACAGTACTGTCAAAAGTTCGTTGGCGAAGACAACAGACGACCACTCACCCTTTTCGCGGCAAGAATTCGAGCCTGCGTGCCATGTATAAGATCTAGGCGTGTATCGTTTAAACAATAATCACCGTGTCTGTCTCCTGATTATGTCATTAGATTCGTAATGGTTGAGGGCCCCGGTCAGGTCTCAATGGATCCGCGAGTACAGAAAAAATGCCCGAAGATACTGGTCCCGTACCTGCCCAGCGTTCTCTTGTCTTACACAAACTATGGTGAACCGTTTGGAGTCCTGGTAATTACTTGTAGCTGACGGTATCCAGAGAAAAAAATGTACTATTCAGTTGCAACAGGGGAAACTTGGAAGAGAGAATGTGCCGCGGCGGAAAATCAGGCGAAATGGATGAAGGAAAAAATTGAAGAATTGAAATATATAGAAGAGGTATGTAAGCCTGACATCTTCGTCGGTACACCTTTTACTCACTTAAAACACATTAAGCATAGCACCATATACAAAGATTGGGACGCGAAACAAAGGCATAATAATTTGTTTCGTCGTCGCCTGGCAAGGTGCGGAGATCTTCTACATCCATATTCCAGGACTCTAACGCCTTTGGAATAATTTATAGGGTCATCGCCCAAATCAAATCGCTAGGATGGACATCCGAGCTCTCTAAGATGAGCAGAGAAAATTACCAAAATTTTCTCAAATCACCCCGAATTGTTGATGCATGCAAAAATAACTCAATGACTGATACTAGTACGCGATATCTACCGAACTACTTTGAAAGTATTAATCTAGATTTAATTCAGTGCTAAATGACATGGGAGCGTTTATCAATACATCGATGACCCAGTACCGCACGCTAAGACTGTGCGCCGATCGCAAGGCTTTACTGGGAAACCGACTGCCAATATTATCCGAGGTCACCAAAGAATGTGCGGCGCGATATCCAGTGGACACTCCGACTCCTTCTGCAGCGGAATTGTTGAAGGTACAGCTGGTGCGAGACCTAATAGACGACACATCATTGGAACCTTTCACTTCGGCGCACCTCGATCCCCTGCGCCTCAACTACGCAGAAATCTCCCTGGATTGGCGGACTCGCACGGAAGGGAAGCTTGTCAGCATGATCAAATCGGCTTGTGGCACCGAGTATAAGTTTGACGAAAGCAGCGTGCTTCGACTGGCGACAACCATTTTCTCATGCACAAAGTGCAAAGACAGCCACAGTGTAACCAAAGATAATTTCTGGTATCCCCAAGTCCTGGCTCATTACCATTCTATTCCATTTGATCAAAATCGTCGCGCCGAAGAGGATCTTGTCGAATTGGAACGTCGATCACTTGAGATTCGTACTGGGAGCACGTTTTGGAACGACGACAACGATATATTTTTTAACAAAGATTATATGCAAGCCATGGCGGACATTCTCGAGCATTTTGGATTTGATCCGGCGGTGACTACCTCTGAGGAAATGGACGCAGCTGATCCAATATTCGAATGCGTATTTTGCAACTGCTCGCACAGAGGACGCTACGTTTTAAGGTGGAACATGTTGGTAAGTTTAGACAAGATTTGATGACTTTACAGGTCTCACGCGGGGGCTTGTAGGCACGACATCAATGGGGACACAAGCGCCACTTTAGGACTGGTAAAATGCCGCTCACATATGAACTGCTGAGTGGGAACGACGAGATCGCAGCGAAGAGGTGCTTAGACGAGGACAATGGTCGCAGACAAGCAAACACTCTCGATTCTATGGTTTGCTCGCATTGTAGAAAAATAGGGAGCAGTACCATGATTGCCGAACACGCCTGGCAGGAGTAAGTCATGTATGATGTATCCATTTCGAAATCCCTTCTAACTCTCTTTACTTTTTAGGCATGGCATTGCCGAGCTCGCCGATTCTGACATGTTGCCTTCTCCCGCAGCAAAGACAATCAACCACAGTAGAATGTGGCCACCTCAAAAAATTAATTATGCCGTATCACGTTGGGCTCCAACAGTTTAGTTTTTGTTTGAATTGTTTTTACAAACTAACAGGAAACGGTTAAAAAAACTTGTTTAGAAATAAGCTTTGGAATGGCTTCGTTTAACATTACGTTGTGTTTTAGCCTGGGACCAGTGACCAGTCCAATGTTCAACGTTCAACGCCAACGACTTGTAAGGTAATGTGAGACCGTTAACTTGTCTGTCAATCAACCATGAATAGAACTTTACACCACTACCAAAACAAACACCTTCGTGGGTATGGTGGAACCGGGCAGTACTCATAACTCGAACTCGGTACTCTATATTCAGACATAACTAAGTTTACGTGAATATTACCATCGGCTTAGAGCAACGAAATTCAAGTACAGAACTAATTAACAAACAAATTTCTTGAAAGCTCCGCTTATTAGTCTCGGGTCTCTCACAGAACGAGACTAGGCCGTTGCTACGCACGGCAGTTACGAGTCCTGTCATCAATTTTTTTTGTAATTTCTAAGAAACTAGCAGTGTACCCGTGCTTTGCACAGAAAGTTGGGCTGCAATTTAAAGTGTTACCATATTTTTCAGGCCCAATTACAGTGTTTTTCAGCCTCGATTACAACATTTTCAGGCATATTTCGAATTTTTGGGTGATCAAAAAAGCAATGTCGGTTTGATTATATTGATGTATTGATGTATTATAGGAGGTGCATATTCCAGGTCATTATAATATAGTCATATTTTTAACTGACTTGAAGACAAAGATTGGACTGCAAAGAATGAAACTATTGATGTTCAAGCGGTAGGTAGCTACATAAACATGCAAGCCGTGAATATTTGAATGCTAGGGCGATGATTATGATGTAAGTATTAACAAATGTCAAAATACTAACTAATGCAACACTTTGGACTTTCTGGGTGCTCCCATTAATATTGTCCTTTTGACCGATTAACAAGCACTACAGTTAACATATGTGTTCTCTAAATTTCAATCGGAGACTCTCGGAATTTGCATATTCCGGATAAATCATGTGACTACATTATGGAACCTCAAACCTCCTATCAAACTTTCCATCCATCACGCTCTCTTATATCATTTACCATAACTCTACCCTCAGCTCAAATTGATAAATATATCGTGAACTCTTTTGAATAACCCGAACTTCGCAGTAGTTTTACGTCGCGATCCATCCCGGTTCTGATGAATTGGGACATCTGAGTGCACACGTCTCACTTGTAAAGAAAATGGGAGACCTTCAAAGTACATCCGCCCAACTGAATCACGTATTTTAAATGAAAACATGACGTACGTATTTTGAGGTATATAAAGTGGTGTTTCGCATCCGTTCATCCAACTCAAACCTCTGTCCGCTTCTTTGAACTTCAGGACCTCGCACACACATTTTTCACAATGGGTATGTCTTCTTACTTTCTTTACGCTGTAATTCATTTGGCTTCGAAATTGTTGACGATATCTTCTCATAGGTATCGGTAACACTATGAAAAACATGCTCAGCAGCGATACCAGCCCGTCGGACGAGCGTCCAGGGGTGGATATGCAAGGCAGCGACCCATCTTCGAATGCCGACACGCGTTTGACCAGGGAGTCTAGCCGCCTTACCAATTCTAACCGCGCTACCCATGGTCCTGCCCACAAGCTCCCTTCTGGAACCGGCCCAGGGACTTCCGGGAAGCCTAGTAACGTAGCTTCTGAGCTCGCCATGCAACAGGACGCGGAACGCGCTAAGGTTCATGGTATCTCTGGATACGGAACCGACGCTGCTGCCGCGGTAGGAGGCGATCTGTCCGGTACTCATCAATCTCAGAGTACCATTTCATTCTTCTTATATGATAGTTCCACTACTGACTATCATTAGCTCGAATGATGGATGCAGGGACATCCTCTGGCGGCGGTACTGGTCTCGGATCATCATCGAAGCGCACCACGCTTGAATCGTACAGCCAAGAGGCTACCGAGGGTCGAGCTCCTGTTCCAGTCACTCGTACTGTTGTAACAGAGTCGACATACGAACGTATGTACATGGTATTTTTATGTCTAATCAACATCAATAACCATCTTTCTAGGTGGACGTCCTTCGAGTGACAAAGATTACATGTACCGCGAACGTGAATACGATGTTGATCGTGAGATTGGTCATACGGGAGGCATGTATTCCCCATATCGTTCTGTTACTTTTGCTCATGATCTTCGCAGTCTTGTCTGGAGATCATGTGTTTGGGCACAATAAAAACAGTCCGAAGGACTCTATGCCCACTGCTAATGCAGAGGAAGACACGAACCAACTTCAACGTACGTCTCAATACAAGTCCTGTCACAATGTGTAACTTATCTATGTGCAGCGGTCACTCATGAACGGGTCCGCCACATTGAGACAGAGGAAATTTCACGAGTTAAGGATCGCGAGCGCCATAGTATGTTCGATTCATCGTTTTGCCTTGAACGTTTTGCTAAAAGTATATCTTTCCGAAAGTTCATCATATTCAACATCACACTCAGCCCATTGTTGCGGCTGAGGAGTTGGAAGAGCAACACAAATCTTTCGTAAGTACCCTTAGTACGTATGCGCACTGGCAGAGTCTTGATTGAATTCTTTCAGATTCACCCCGTCACTCACGTCCGCGAAAAACATGCTAACAAGGTCGAGGATAACACCTTGTTCGAAGGACAAGTCAACCAATTCCACGACACTTTGGTATGTCTCTTATTGGCCATTCGTTTTTCGTGATATTCATCAACACACCATCAAGATGCACTCTTCGAAGGAAAGGACCATTATTGACAAAGGTACCACTGTAAATGAGACGGTTCATCATCACGTCCATCACGTCATCCAGCCCGTTATCGAAAAAGAAAGTGAGTGTCACACATTACACCAGGATCATTCGTTGTTGCGCTGACACTTTCTTTCTAGCCATCGACAGGCAACATATTCACACCACCATCCCCATTCATGAAGTTACCCACGAAGCTCCCGTTGTGCATCAGTCTCAGACCCATGCACCTGTGCCGATGGAACACTTTTTGCAGAGGGGTGGTACTCTGCATGGTGCCATCAGCCAGGAAGAGATATCAAGGAAGGTGCTTCACACTGGCCAGTGCACCCGCGAAGTGGAGGGAATCGCCGAGACCATGGAACGTGATTTGAATCTCAAGCAGGTCTGTTCTTCCGATATACTGCGTGATGATGCCTGGTGACTGAAAATGTACCACATAGGATACACGAGGAGCTCATACTCACTCTGTTACTGAAGATGCTGAGCTGGCTGCGAAGAAGGCAGCCGCAAAACGTCAGGCCTCCACTAACGTTGACCAACCAACGACTACCACGACTGCTCGCTCCAGAAACTAAATCTTACTCCACTCCAAGCGGGCGATATAATAATCTCGGTCTTGTAATTTTTTCTTGCTTGTAGACGTGTTTGCCGCATTGTGTATTTGTACAACACTCCGATTCATTTGTGTAATACTATCGATCTTGTAATAATGTGTATCTTTGTAATCTATTCTGATGCGTAAGGTTATGGTACATGAATGACGATTAAACATTCAGAGGTGTTATCAACATACGCAAAGGCTGCTGAATGAGCTTGTAAAAACAGATTAAACTAAATTAGCGGAGTCTAGATGGGCCAGCAACCACATTGGTTGTAGCACTATTAGGTGCATGATTGAGTGCACGAGTAATAGACGCTGAAACGTTATCAGCCATTGTAACATCGTGGACCTCGTCTATCGAGGGATCAAAGGGTAAAGCGACAGATGGAGGTAGAAGATATTCCAGATCCTCAAACATGTGAGGGAATAATATCGAAAGCATATCGTCAATTTTGTGGATGAAGTCTCCTCGTTGCTGTCCCTTGCGCCTTTCAGGATTATCGACATCTTGTTCGTTGTCTTGATTGAACGGCGACACATTCACAGTACCATGAGAATTTTCCTTGGTATATAATGATAGCCCTTTTCGAGCAGCGAGGTCGAGAATGTTGCGTTCAATTGTACCTATATCGAATGATATGAGTAACGGAGATGTAGAAACTTAAACAATAAACGGATCTACCTTCCGCATAGTAGCAGTAAACTAGAAGGGAGATGGCAAGGTCAGAAATGGCATATGCATTCCGGTAAAAATCGAAACATCACCTTCTGTGGGTCGCGTTTGGCCAAGGCGGTCAATCCGCGCAATAGCTATAATTATATAGTCATAATGGGTAAAAAGATCCATAAATTTGAACTGAAAATCATTCATATACCTTGAATCTCGAAACTGTGGTGAACTACACTCTCAAGAAGGAATACCCGAGATGCACAAGTGACATTCAAACCAGCATTTTCTCGCTCTCTTGATATGATATTAGCATATGTTGGCTCAGATTTAAAGAGGCGAATGAAGCTCACCCATGTAACAAAAGAACAAGAATATCAGGATCCGCCGCAAACTTCTCGGCGGCATTTTTTGAACCCTGATCTATTCTCAAGCATGGTATCCCATTTTCCGAGAATGCCCGTTCGACAACTAGAATAAAGCATATCAGAAATGTACCAAATAAGACCTTGTATTGAATGAAGCCCTGACTATGTAATGAATCGGCCCAAGCCGAAAACACTATGCTTTTGGCACCTGGGTCGATGTGCTTGATATATGATATATGCCGAATCAGTGTTTGAATCTTGCTTCCGAAATCGCCATAGGTCTCCATAGTTTGAATATCTTTGAAAATGGCTGGATCTATTCACCTCGTATGAGCTGTGAGCTGCATTATAACCGGATAGACATACCAATTCTGTTGTACTCAATCTGTCGGCGAGATTGAGGGGCGGGCTCTCCCAATACTGGCTGAGGAGGAGGTTCGATCTGTGCAGCATTCACTGTGAATCGTTGCACGCTATCTGGGTTGATAGCCACGCTAGACAAGAGAGACCATGATGAGCACGAGGAGTTACGCAGTAAACAATTGACTCACCGACAAACAGGACATGTTTTGCCCTCTTTTCGTAGTAACCATGCTCGCATACATCCTTCACAGAAAACGTGCGCACTGGTAGGCATATTAAAGTCACAGATATTGAACTACAACTGAGAAGAAAGTACTTACCATTGCGTAATAAATCCTCTGATGAATTCACTTCGACAGAGAATGCATGTTTTGTCATCTTCATCCATTATACCTTCATCTTGATTTTTTGCGAGGTTATCAAGGTATCGCTGCCGTGCACGCGTAGTATTGATTTTTGCTTCCAACTCGTTTTTCTCCGTGACGCACGCCAGGCCTGCGTCCGCCGCTGAAGCTTCTTCCCACTCAACATCAGCCACCGAGTCTGAAATTTCCTGCAATTGCCGGAAGTAGAGAATCCTTTGATTGAATGCTTTTCTGAGAAGGGCCAGGTCCGCATCAAGCTTTTCGTACAAGGAATCTGACACGAAGAATAAGTTGACCTATACCATGATGAAAAATATGTCAACTTACTCTGCTCAGAAATAAAGCGTCGCAATTTATCGATAGCTTCCCTAACAATAACTTTTTCCGGGTTGTTTTCTTGTAATATCTTCACAGCAACGCCGTTTAGATCAATAAGAATCTAAACAAATAGTTAGTTAACAACAGAAGGAATAGAAAAATCGCGACTCACGCTCTTCACAGACCTCCCATCTAGACGAATCAATATATCCTTGCGTTGAGAAGATAGCTCCTCATGCAACACCTCGTGCTCTGGCTTGATATCTAGACCTTCAGGGACGTCCAACGCTTCAGCAGCAGCGGTGGCTGCCTTCAACGCAGCTTTAGTTTGGCGCACTTGTTTTTCACGGACTTCATGTGCCGCCAACAACGTGCGCTCATTGACGAGAGCTTCTCTGCGGTCGGATAAAATGGCAGCATATGCCTGCAGGTACGTTTCAGCCTCACCTTGGTCATCCAGAGTGCGCTGATACTCTTGACCATCGACGTCGTCTTCTGCGCCCCCTGGATTCAAGGGCTTCGTTAACAACTCCATGATGTGGGTTCTCCATTCCCACGTAAGATCAGACTGGTCATTGAGAACTTCATCCACGATGGTGTTAGCTTCTTCCATCTACGAAGTACTGGAATGAGTATCATCATCGCAAATTTAAGTTGGCATGAACATACCAAATCTGTAGACCTAATTCCTCCCTTGCCCAGCAAGGGGAGCTCGATAATTAAATCATTTAGAGTCACAGTAGGCTTCAAATTCGGTCCGTTGAGCATACTCATCGCTTTGGCAGCTTCATTTTCAGTTACTACAAAAACATCGATAAACTTTTAGCTAATCGATATGCCGGTAAAATGATGCACAAAAATATACCTTTTAAAAGCTGACGCCGCAACTGTTCTGCAGCCTGATAGGCTGCGTCCTCGTCGTTGGATCGTCCCAGGACATGATAAACATCACCCTGTAGGAACTTGACCCTATGGAGTAGTACATACCCCTCGCGCAGGCGGCTCTTCAGCGTTCTGCGTTTCACGCGGTGTTCTTCTCCCGCTGGTGTCTTAGGAAGACCTTTTTCCTCCGGATCTTCGTCTTCCCCGCCATCATCTTCACGACCGTCTGCACTATCGCGAGCCTTTCCCTTTCCTTTTTCGTTCGGCTCGCCAGCTTCAGCTGAGACTTCCCGTTGTTGGCGCAGTTGAGCGGCTTCTTCTATCAAGATCTTGCCTTTCGCGTCATGTTTCGTCAAGGCATCTTTGATTTCTTCCAGGTGTTTGTTGGTATCTTCCTCGACAAGAACCAGAGTTCTCAGTGCGTTTTGTTGGTGATTAGGAACCGTGTCGTCTTTCTGTTGCAGTTGTGCGTAACGGATCATAAGCTGGATCTATGAAAACAAGATTGAGAATAGAAACAATGACAATATACAACAAGTTTAGCATACTTTGGCTTTCCAATCTTCCATTAGATTTTTCCAGTTCTGGTCTCTCATCGACTTACAAAGATCCTGTTAGGAACGCTTTTTGATCGTGACATAAAGTTCCATACCTGAAGGACAGCATCGATGGTCTTCAGAGCGCCCGGTTTATAGAGACCATCTCCCCGTTTCTGTAATTGACCAACCTACATAGAAGATCCTTGAATGAAAATGCACAGAAAAAGAATAGAAAGTGGTGTATACTTGAGGATGTGTACAGATCCCACGCAACCGACGAATAGCAGATCGTAGGAGATTTCCATTAACCTGCCAGCCCTCGGTAGCGGCAATTCCTCTCGCATCAAGACCCAATTGCTGTAAGATTGCCTCAAGGGTCTGGTCGTAAACCTGGAGTGCGCATCAAGTTGAACAATGTAAGAAAAGATCGAGATGTACTCAGAGGCCGCAAAATGGCTCACATGTTGCTCAACTCGACCTAAGTCAATCCCAACAAGGTATCGCGTTTGTTGAGGAATCGTCAATTCGGATGTCACGCAGGACTTCATTGTCCTACAGTATGCACGCATCAGAAGTTGTTTATTGAGTTGAAAATGTGAGCATACCTAATTCCATAATGCTTCAAAAAAGCCGCGAAGTCTTTGGCGAACCCCGGTTTCAAAAGTCTATTCCAAAGGCGTAGATCGCCAACAAGTTGATCGATGCGCAAAAATCTTGAAAACACACACATTAACATCGAGGGAAGGCGGTATCAGGATACAAACGACGTACTTGAGAACATGAATAAGGTCCGACATCTGCGATTTAGCCGGTGTGCCTGAGACGGCCAAAGAGGATAGGCGGGGTATAAGAGACACCATCTCACTAGATGTGTTCAAAATTCAACGATGTTATCAATGACAAGGGAGAAAGCATGACTTACGCAGCCTGTCCACCACCAACCATTTGAACCTCATCCATAACTACGCGCTTCCACTCAACCATGACCAGAGGGCTCCTAAGCCGCGAAGATGTATGATAAGACGCCTCTTCTCTTTTCGGTCTGTCTGGCGGAGGACGCGCGACGTGAATCTCGCTCCTCAGCACATTATATGTGGTAATTACCACATCAAATTGGTGCACGTACTCACACCACTCGAGGACTTCACCGTCATCACTTCGCGAATTTGACCCGTCCTCTTCAACATTCCGTGCTTTGGATTTGCCTTTTTTCTTGGGCCTTGATTCTAATTCTACCTTCTTGAATCGTTCAAGGCCCCACTTTGTTTTACTGATGGGGACTTTAACTTTGGTCCATCCGTCGTACATAAGAACTTTGAGAGAGGGTGCATGGTTTGCCAACTCTGTCTTCCACTGCGATGCCAACGAAGGAGGAGTAACAATCAAAGTGCTCTACAGAACAATAATTAAGCACACAATATAGCGAATAGGAAAAAAGGTTACTTTGATGGCTTTGACATCAAGATGCCCATCGGGATCCCACCGTGTCAAACTAGGATTCCAGTCCTTAGGGGCTGGGTTGAGAAGCATCAAAGCAATGGTTTCTACAGTCTTACCCAACCCCGGTTCCTCTGCCAACATTGCACCGTGTATCGTAGGCAACTCGGGTGCTTCTTCTGCTAGCTCACCACTCAAGCGATTGTAATACCAAGTTCGTTCACCATCTTTAACCTCACTCCAAAACGAAAATTGGCCAGAAGACTCCTGTGGGACGAGTTTGCCGTCGGAAGTGACTGATATGCCTTCTCGTTCTAAAAGCCAGGCAACACTACGGAGTTGGAAAGGAAGCAATGTGGAAGAGAGGGCAACCGGTTGCATGGCCTTGGTCGCCTCCGGAGATGGTAACGGCGGAGCAGGTCCCATCGTAGAATAAAATGAGGACACTGTCATGGCTTTGCCACCGGAGTCATGCATATCGTCATAGACCCAAGCTGCGGTTAAAAATCGTCGCCGAGCATCCTGACGCGAGTGCACATCTTTCTTGCTGACGCGTTTAGATGAAAACGGTTTCATAATTGCAGGGAGAACGATTGATGCCGTATACTCTAGCTGCAAAGAAAAGAAAAAAGATTCTGATGGAGGCAGTACTTTCAACTTGGCTTCGAGGTGCGACCTCCCCATCAGTTGCAGTGTCCGGATGGCAAGTAGAAGATCAACGGCCGATTCAGACTGAATGTCGTGAGAGTTGGCGTCGATACGAAGGGAAGGAGTGGTAAGCAACCATTCCCCTTTTCCGGATACGATAACTACATGTTCACCGTCTTGGGTAATCCTGACAATTCCCAAATCGAGGCTGGACCCATTCAATGCCAGCAGAGCCGCCTGCAGTTCATCATCCTCTCTGTTCCAAATGTCGAGGGAGACTGGGTCTGGTCTAGCAAACCCAATATCCTGGGTCAAGTCACTATCATAGTGTATATTCAGGAGATGATGCAAAATAGGTGCCATCTCACCATGGTGAGGCATATCTTGGGACCGCAGTGAAGAGATCGTTGGATAGCTGACCGTGACACGATATTGCTGAGTACTCTCCTTTGTGTTACTGGTCAAATTTGCAGAATTTCTTGCCCGTTTTGATTCCCTTTCTTCTTGTTCTATATCGTTGGATGCTTTTCGTTTACCCTTCAGATCACGACCGGGTAGCAAATTGGCAGTGCCATCGTGGATCAACCTCGTCAACAGCGCAACATTGACATTGGGCACAAAGGCATCATTCTGGTTGGTTGGATATGTTCGAACGCATAGCTGATGATTGGATACAATCTCGCGCATCGAATGCGTATGATTTATGTTAGAATCGTTGGTAATAAGTATGGTGATGGCATGAAATAAAGCTGGAAGTCGGTTCAAAAAAGAATTATTGCGGTCTTCGGAGCCGTAAATTTTTTTCACACAATCACGTGTTGATGTTGATGTCAGTGACATGACTTGACCCAAACTTGAGCTTACTCAAGCACAACCCAACCACCCACAGGTGCTCCGGTCAAAGGTAAGCAAAGGTAGGCCCCCGGAGCTCTCAAATCAGCGAACAACACACAGTAGAATGACGATGTTTGGGTCTCAAATACGCGAAAAAATAGACATGCTCCGGGGCGTGAGTAGAACAGGCTCGAGCGATTGAGAACACGGATGAAGCACCAGGAGGGCCTATGGGCATATTGTTAGGTAATTCAAATTATTTCTCTCCCCAAAGTATCGACGAGTATAGAGCTGATTCGATAATAACGACTTTATCAATCATCTCGAACTCGGTAGTATTCAGCATGTTTTGTAACCACTAGTATAGTTTACATAAGAGTGACAAATTTAACATTCTAAGTGAAGAACTCAATTGTTTAACATTTATGATGTAGCGTATAGTTGTAGATATATTTTTATTGAAAGTGAGTTTAGATACAAAGGCAAATACTTATCAAACTAGACAATGACTATGTGATCTTACCGATTCCTGTTTTTTTTGTGTGCATTTGGTCAACCTCCACCGGTCACAATCAATGCAACCGATGGAAAGTGTTCAAGCTCCAAGGCCACGACAAGGCATGCACGATGGAGGTCGGAACCCCTCCACTCTTGGAGAAAAAAATTACTGCTGCGGCCGCGGTGATGCGGTAGGCAGCCTTTACCGTCCGGCCGCTCCCTCGCTTTTCAAAGGAGCGACAAGATCGAGTAGATGTGGGAACGAGCAGCTTTGCCCAGCAATCTCCGTTTGGAGGAGCGGCTGCAGGCAGGGACAAATATCGAGACACAGACAAACGAGACCAAGAGACCAAGAGACCAAGTGCAGACCAGACAGCGTTCGCCCAGCTATCTCCGAATGGAGCGGCTGCAGGCCAGTAATTCAGGTATCAAGACATCGAGCATCAAGCAATAGGACCATGTCCCTCGTCGAGTTAGACGATAACGGGACTGTTGTTTTGAGCATATCATGTGGGCATATAAACGGCATAGCAGTAGCCTACAAACAGGTCAGATCAAGACGCAATCGATTTAGAATCAACCACTCACATTTCCAAACGTCGACGAGGAGCGGCGGCTAGTTGGCGCCGCTCCATCGTCTGTGTGTCCTTGCCTCGATTAGAGGCAGGTCAGTACGAAACATCCAATTGGTCGCGTTGCGCAACCAACTGGCTTTGCTACCCAGCTATTGCGCCAGGTAGCAGACATCCTCCACTCGTTGACGAAGAGGATGAATATGCAGCATGCAGCCTAAAGTAATTGAACGAGTCAGCGAATGCGCGGATCAACGCAATGTCGTAAAAGCTCACCTGCAGATCGTCCGTGTGGACTGAACTGCACCCCGTATTCTGCATCCAGCGATGAGCTCTGCGATGCTAATCGTAGTGCGAGATCGACTCACCTGGGAGAATGCTGCAAGGGAAAGGATGAGGTTGTTGGTAATTCAAGGCTGCAGCACAGCCCTTTATAAAACATACCATTATGCTCGAAAAGGAAAATAGTTGAAGGACGGCGACGCATGCTGCTCTGGACTTCTATCACATCCGTGCACGACATGTGTCACCGTTGCTGTGCCCGAGAGTGTCGGTTTTCCAACTATTTACGCTTTTTGGCACAATCTGTACAGGCCCGGACGTGTCTGCAGAAGACAGCGAAGCTTCGAAAGATCGTTATCCATCTGATAACGCTGATTCTGACACGAGCACTCCTCGAGTGCTGGTGCAGAATCACACGCGTTGCTGTGCAAAGGAGATAGCGTGTGTCCACGGGAATCCAACAGCGGATTGGCGTACCACATGCGGAGAAGTCGGCTTTAGAGACAGCTTTTTGGTGTCTGAGAACACAAATGCGAGGAGAAGGGGAGAAAAAAACATATAGAACAGACCCTTTATCCTACATGATTTGCACACTGGCACCCGTTGATGGAAAAGGGTGATCAGTGTAATCTTCCCAAAATTCAGTGTCAAGCAAGACAAATGAGTTGAACAGGAGCCTCAGGTCGGATACACCGCATCGGAAACGCTGACCATGGGTAAAGGACTTTCTGAGTGGATAAAAGCTTCGTACATGTTGATTTGAACCGTGCATTATACGACATAGTGTCTGCCAATGTATACTCTTCAAGTGAAATTAACTTTCATCGCGCATTCCTTAGTTTGTTAAATTTCCGTGCTGTCGTTCAATGACGACAGAAGGAGGTAGAGCAGGTTAAACCGTTTTGACGGTACAGATCGATTAGGAAGAAATTTAACAGAGAACATCAGGTAAAAGAGGCAGGCTGACAGAAATATCCTGGAGAAAGGAAAGTTTGAATAATGTGACGATATTCGGAGTTCAAAAATATGGCTGCAAGCCACAGACAGCGCCGCGCGGCACCACTAACATAGTAACAAAAATAACCAAGCCGATTGGTGCCGGCTAAAACAGCTCATCAACGCGATCTTGCAGGACCGTCGCGGCGTCGCCTTCTAGACTCGAACCCAGTCTACGATGTTTGGGATCACACCGACCTACTATTAGAACTCTTCAACATCGTCGCACCAATGTAGATGACTTGAATGCAGAGAACCCACCGAAGAAAAAGGGGAAGCCAACAAAAAGGTTGAACGGGGTTGCAAGCAATGCCTCTCTAGAGAAGAACTCTCTGTGCGGACTTTCCAAAGCAATATTGGTATTTGAGGTCAGAAACTTCTATTCGTAAACTTGCGGGTTTTAAAATCATCTAAACCTTTGACTAGAGAGTATCTAATATTTATTGCTTCCGCTCGGCCCATCAAATCTGGCCCTGATGGGCCTCCCATCACTTGGAGGGCACCGTTGGTTGAAATTGGTCTTTATAAAGCACAACACGGTGAACTCGTAGCATTCTTTCTTGTTTTCTCCCCAGTCGAAATGCCTGAACTCCATTCTACCGTCGACAACTCTTCATCATCAACTACTAATAGAGACGCGACCGTAAAGCGGTCGCGATCTAGTCAGGACACCAATGTTGACGTCTTGAATGAAGGAAGAGAACCGAAGAAAATGAGAACGCCAGCAAATGAGTTGAACGAGACCTCTGTATACTCCGCGAATTCTCTGGGTGGGCTCCCCGTAGAAATATTGGCATTTGAGGTCAGAAATTCTTCCCGTAGCCGCGCTATACACCTCTTATGTTTGCCTGCTCTATCAGATCTGCACAGATTTAGAGCCGAAAGATTTATGGCACCTATCGTGCACTTCAATACATTTTCGACATATTCTGAAGAGCTCAGACGTGGCGCCGACTCTGTGGAAAGCCTCCAGGGAGCTTATTGGGATGCCAGACTGTCCACCAGATTTAACGGACATCCAGTATACGAATTTGGCATTTGGTAAGAAGTGTCAAGTGGGTATTCCTTAGCGTTTAATTTCCATCTTTCTGTCTAATGACCTGTTCTACAGTACTGCGGAAGGTTCGTTGGCGCAGACAACAGAGCACCGATCACCGTTTTTGCGGCAAGAGTTCGAGCTTGTGTGCCGTGTATACAATACAGGCGCGTATATGATTGAAGTTTTTCCTGAATCTGTATCCTTATTTGATATGACTAGATTCGTGATGATCCGTGGGCAATTATCAACAGATGCGCAGGTACAGATGACATGCCCCATGGAGTTGATACCATACCTTCCCAGAGTTCTCTTGCCGTACAAGGACCATTGTAAGCCGTGTTGAGTCCTGTTCAGTGCATACAACTTACGGTACCCAGCCTACAGGTCGTACTACTTACTTGAAACTGGAAAAAAGTGGAAGAGAGAATGTTCCTTGTCAGTAAACCCGGCAAGTTGGATGACTGACAAAATTAAAGAATTGAACAACATAGAAACGGTAAGCCTGATATTTTTGTCAGAGACCCTTGAGCTAAGGTATAACTCGTTAAGCATGCTGCCATCTACAAGACATGGGACGAAAACGAAAGAGAGGATAACTTGTTTCTTCGTCGTCAATCAAGGTGAGAAGATCTTCTACACCCATACACCAGGACACTAACACCTTTGGAATAATTGACAGGCTTGTCGCCCACTTAAAATCACTAGGATGGGAACCCGAGCTCTCTCTTATGAGCGAAGACGGTTACGAAGATCTTTTTGATATACCTCAAATTTATGATGCATGCTGCAATGAATTGACTGATACAGGTGCGCAATGCCTAACAAACTGCTTTGAAAGTACTAATTTATGCTTAAACAAGTATTGATTTCCATGGGTCCGGACCTCAATGTATTGATGAGCGAGTCCCGCGTGTTAAGACTGCAAGCCGATCGCAGGGTGTTTCTGGAAAATCGGCTGCCAATATTATCCAAAGTCGCCAAAGAATGTGCAGCGCAGTATTCGCTGTACACTCCGACTCCCTCTGCAGCGGATTTGTTTAAGGTACAGCTGGTGCGAGACCTAATAGACGACACATCATTAGAACCTTTCACTTCGGCGCACCTCGATCCCCTGCGTGTCAATTACGCACAAATTTCCCATGAGTGGCGGACCCAGATGGAAGGGAAGCTTATAAGCCTGATCAAATCAGCCTGTGGCACTACATATAATTTTGACGAAAGCAGCGTGCTTCGACTGGCAACAACTATCTTCTCATGCAAAACGTGCCGTAGCGACCACTTGCGGTATCCTAATGTCCTGGCCCATTATCATGGTATTCCATATGAACCATATATTAGTGCTGAAAAGGCACTGGACGAGTTGGAACGTCGATCACTTTCACATCATACCAGGAGCACGATTTGGAACGACGAAAACGGTATATATTTCAACAAAGATCGCATGCGAGCCATGGCGGACATTCTCGAGCAGTTTGGATTTGATCCGGCCGTGACTACCTCTGAGGAGATGGATGCAGCTGATCCGATATTCGAATGTGTATCTTGCAACAGTCTCATTAAGGGACGCTGTGTTTTAAGGTGGAATATTCTGGTAGGTGTAGCCATCACTTGACAATTTCGCTGGTCTGATTCGGGGGGATTCACTTTTAGGATGAACATCGCATTGCACATGATCGACAATTACTCCCCGGATTGGGGTCCGTGTGCAACTATGAATTGCTTACTGGGGAAGATGAGATTGTAGCAAGAAGGTGCATAGACAGCGATAACGGTCGCATGTACGCAAACAATATTTCGATGGTTTGTGCCCATTGCAGAAAGGAAGAGTGCGGTGCTACTCTTAATGAACACGTATGGAAGGAGTAAGTCTGATGCATCCATTTCGAAATCCCTTCTAATATTCTTCTTTCTTCAGGCATGGCATTGCCGAACCAGGAGATTCTGACATCTTGATTTCTCCCACAGCAATGACAAACAACCAAAGCAGAATGTGGCCGCCCCGAAAAATCAATTATCTCGTGTCTCGTAAGTAGTATGTAAAGTAGGTAGTTTATTAGCAATGGCATATCGGGCTATAGCCCAGCGTTCAACTTTAACCTCCGGGTCTTGTATTCAACTGGTTAGAAGACCAAAGGAGCCCTCACGCACCCTAAGACGCCGCTCATAGCGGTATTTCAGGCCTTCAGCATTACAACGGCTCAGAAAAGGCACTCAGTACTCTGAAGTCTCACAATCTCATCTCAAATCCATCAAACATAAACATAGTTCACTTACAACTGCAAACTGCCAAAGCAGTTAAACCCCCGTGGCTCAAGTGGCTCAAGTGTATTCCTACATACAAATCTGTAAAACATACATTCTTTTGTTCTCCCATATCCCGATTCTTCAGGGTATCCCTGAAGACTCCACCACTTCTGAATTCCAACACAATACCCCGTTATTTCAAAAAGATTCTTCATTTCCCAAGATATCTCACCCCTCCCTTCTGGAATCAAGCTTTCTCAACAATGACTGGCTCGATGTTCCAGTAACTCTCCGCGTACTCGTTGATGGCACGGTCAGAGCTGAACTTGCCCATCTGAAAGGGTAATCAAAGTTAGCGTACGTTAACATAATGACAACTAGTGCTTACCTTGGCAGTCGTCCTAATGGACTTCTTAGCCCACTCATCTTTGTCAAGGTACGCCTCGTCAACCATAGCAAGAGCAGCGATGTCTACAGTCAAAGGATATCAACGTCGAAGATCAGAAAAATCCTTGTTAATTGGGAGACGTACAAGAATCGAAGTCGTCAGTAAGCAGGTAGTAATCAGATTGCCTGATGGTGTTGAGGAGACTGTCGAATAATAAAATATGCGTTGAACATCGATTCAAAAGTCAACAGGGAAATTGTACTCACGGCTCGTAGACATGACCATCGCCGAACACTCCAGCGGCAACTTGATTGATAACATGGGCCAACGCTGGGCATTTCTGTTCAATCGGGATGGGATGGTACAAGTGCTGATAGCGAAGGTCCTCGACGGCACTGGAAGCAATCATTAGATACGAAGAAATGGTGATGCACAAACAGGGTAACTTACGGAGTCAAGTGTCCAAAGAAGACTAAAAAGGATTAGAACTGAAATAACCCTATTGAAACTAAAAAATAATACTCACAGACATTGCTTTCTCCAACCTGCAGAGATATCAAAGTCAGAAAAGAGTTCGCGCTGATAATTAAAAATATTTCAAACCTCTTCGGCGATCTCAATGTTAGCACCATCTAGCACACCAGACAGTAAGCCCACGTTGAATATCAGCATAAGAACTATGCCTTACCAACTGTTCCGAGCAAAAGCCCACCGTTCAGGCAGAACTTCATGTTCGAAGTACCAGAAGCTTCAGTTCCAGCAGTGGAGATGTGTTGACTGATATCAGAAGCTGGGATCAAAACCTCTGCCAACGAGACGGAGTAATCTGGCAAGAAGTAAAGTTGCAGATAATCCTTGGTATCTGGATCGGAGTTGATGACCCGGGCGACATTCACAATCAAGCGAATCGTCTAGTAAATTTGTGTAAGCTAAAATTATCATGCTTATCGAATGCTCCCTGTAGACTTACGAGCTTGGCAATGAAATCTAGAAATTTTTTATGAGTCAATTGTAAAGAACGATTAGTGAAAACTTACAGGCAGGGGCAGCTTTTCCAGCGAAGAATACAACACGGGGGTTGACCTTCTTTTTCTCCTCCGCTGACATGTTCTTCAAAGTGAAGTAGCGCTGGAGCAACAGTTAGTACATAGGCTATTCCATTTTAACCCGACAGCTCTTACATGGATGACTCCCAAGATATTAAGAGTTTGGCGTTTGTACTCGTGGATACGCTAAATACTCGTTAGTAAGGTAATGAAGTATACATATTCGATACTCGTACCTTGATCTGCACATCAAACATAGCATCGGTACGAATGGTAAGACCCAAGGTAGTCTGCACATAGTGAGCGAGGCGCTCCTTGTTGCGCTGCTTGATGGCTGCCCACTCGTCGCGGAAAGCCTTGTCCTCAGTAAATGGAAGCAGGCCTTCAAGTTTGGTGAGGTCTTTCAACCACACGCTCTTGTCCAGCTTAAGGGTTTTGGAAATGAGGGCGCTGAGTTCTGGGTTACACTAAAATCTGGTTAATATGCTTATAAGATACAGATGTCTGTCATCACTACCAACCTGGTCGAGCCATCGGCGGGGAGTGACTGGGAGTAGAGAGCGTCAGAATCGAAATAATGATAGAAAAACATGTGGTTTTTAAACTAACTTCCGTTGGTAACGTTTCCGAATCTAGGAAAAGGCAACATCAGAAAAATAATATGGAACAGACGTTGAACCGACTCACTTGCTGATTCCCTCAAATTCGACGAAATCTTTTAAGATAGTGGTTCGAACGAGTTCACTGTGCAACTGTGATGGATCGTATTCAGTATATAAATACCCCTGACTTTGAACGGAACCCACCTCGGCAACCCCATTTACTTTGCGACTGCCAATGCATGCAAGGTGCGCCATGCGAACCTGTTTTGGGATGCCCTCTGAAGCAAACGTAAGATTTTTGCTGAAGACAGAGCAAACAGACAGTTTACCTTCGATCAGGGACATCCTTGAGAGCCTGTCGCGGTCTCCAGGGAACTTTTTCTCAACAGCTAAAATGGCGCATTGAATCAGCATTGCCCTACGGGGTTTCATAGGCAATAGATATACCTTGGAGGAAGAACCTAAGTGTATAAGAGAGCTATCAGTAATAACCCCTAAAGGTAAAATAATTAGGAGACGGACAGATTCTGTCAAATAGAATTCAGCGACGAGTTAACATTCGAACATAGGTGCACGGAAGACTCACGATATCATAGATGATCTGCATATGTCTAGAAAAGGAATGAGAAAAAGACAATACGGAAGCGGAGCGAATAATACAAACCTTGGCAGGACGTGCTCCAACAAAGGCACAGGCCATTTTTCGAGAGCTTCCTGTAAGGTATGGGTTCATTCGCTGAAAGGCATAATTCAAAGCGTAACTCACAGGAAGCACGGTGTGGTTAGTATAGAAGAAAACGTTGGTGACGATGGACCAGGCAGCATCCCAGCTTAGGTCTTCCTCGTCGATCAGTATTCTCATCAATTCAGGAATGGCAAGAGTAGGGTGGGTCTTAAGGGATATAGATGAACACCTCGAAGCCTCGAACATAGTTTTAAACACTTACATCGTTTAGCTGGATAGCAACATCTGTTATAAAAAAGGTTTTCAGTACGAAACGATTGCTACACTCCAGGATGATACATACAGTCAGGGAATTCGCGGATATGCTTGTTAAGATTCTTAAAGCGACGCAAAATGTCAGCTAAACTGGCAGCGGTCCAGAAGCTAATGACAGAATAAGCCATGGCACCTTTGCCGGAAACCAGAACACGTACTACTGCTGCTTCAATCTCAACTCCTTTCCAACTGTAAGATGTCACAATGTCAAGATTTGCAATGCAGATGTTTATAACGCAAGAGAACGTACATGTCCTAAAAATATGCTTGTCAGAGAAAAAGTGTTGAAATGAAGAAAAAGACCTACGTATGATCATTGGGATACAAAACAGAGGTGATAGCTTGAGCACTGTTGGACGATTCAACAGCTCCTTCGTAGTTTCCAGCTATACATGGCACATATTGAGTCAGGCCAGATTACACAACAGCAGCACGAAAATAGCGTACCATTGAAGGAGTTCAAGTCGAATCCTCGCTTGGGTTTGCTTTCCCAGAGCCTCAAGTTGTTAGTCGACCGGGTTCCATACCCAGGAATCATAACATCATACGCCTGTGCAAGGACTTCCTGTCCGCCTTGCCATAAAGCACGCCCAGTTCCATCGTCGAGTCTGTCGGCATGTCCGTAGAATCTAATTTGATAGGTGACGTCAAGACGGGGGAGTTCCCATGGGTTTTGATTGTCCAGCCATGGGTCAGGAGCCTGTATGTCATGTCAGAAGAACATCGTCACTTCAAAGCGTCATTGTGGATCTGACCTCAAGCTGGTCTCCTGAGGGAGAAATAAGCTGCTGGAAGATACCGTACTTGTATCGCAGACCGTAACCCCAGACAGGAAGCTCTTGAGAGGCGGAAGAGTCAAGATAGCAGGCAGCGAGGCGACCAAGTCCACCATTTCCTAAACCGGCGTCTCTCTCCTGCTCTAGGATATCTTCAATGTTGAATCCGAGCTTGCGGACACCTTGTTTATATTCATCTTTAAGCCCCAGGTTAAGGAGCTAAGATGCGATGAGATATATGCGCTGTAGTAGATAGGGGTTACAAAACTTACAGCGTTATCGAGAGTTCGCCCCATCAAAAACTCCAGTGAAAGATAGTAAGCTCGTTTAGGGGCTTTGCGAGTATATGTTAGCTGGGTATCGTTCCAGTTTACCTGGCGTGGGAGATGCAAGTATGAGTACATATATGCGTTCAAAAAAGACTCAATTTACCAAAAGATTGTCTCGTGTGGAGAGAGCGGCAGCATGGTATGCACCGAGGTCATCTTTGCTAAAATTTCAGCTTCCAACGATGAAAATGGAGCATATATGCGCATACCAATGTTGTATGGTTGACGGGCCAGAGAGGTTTGGACATGGTTCACAAAAGAACGCGTGATATCGTTGACATCTTATCCACATCGCAGCATAAATATGAGAACCACTCGCAACGCCGTAGATCTGTCGCACGCACCCTTATCGAGAGACCTCATCCCATCTTTCCAGACCTTTTCTTCACCCTTAGGCCATTTATCGCGTCCTTCTTCGTCTTTCTCAGGAAGATAACCTATGGGCCCACGATGGTGAGACAGAAACAAGATTGACAATGTCCAAACATGAACGAGATCGCTAACCTGTGAGAGTGCGGACATGGCGACGTGGGCGCACTGGTTTGCCAATAGTATTCGGATCGATGGTGGAGGTCATCGTTTCCGACAACAAGCGCGATAAGGGGGGAAGGAGAAGAGAAGGGGGAATTAGGGAGGGTCTTTATAGCGTGATGGGCCCATGGTCCTCTGGCGTCGCATAACAAGACGTCATCACGTTTCGTAACCTGCCTAATTTGGCGCTATTGGTTATTTTGAGGACAACATTTTAGCACGCAAATTTCCAGATTATCTTCTCGACGGTGTTCACTTCTCAATCAGGCCCTCATCAGCAATAACATGCTCATAATCGCCCATGTTCTGTGCACAAAATTTCGACCTTTGCTGATAAGAATTTGGAGCCGAGGTAGTTGAACGCACACTACGAACGTTTACCGACGAAGCCAGGTAAATGGAATCCGGCTGATGCGCTAGCTTGTGCGGTCCAGAGCGGCAAGCTCTGGCCCGCGGAAATATCAAATGAGTCGGGAACTAATGGCGAAGCGCTGCGAGCCTCCAAGGGTATTGCCAAACATTGATCGCCGCCTTCTGCCGGCCACTTGTTGTTTCTGGATGTCTGCGGGACCCCGGACATCAGACAAAATATCACATATCATGTGACTTCTCCAAGTAGTACTCAGTTTTTACCTCGCTCCCATTTGTTACTTTACACTGCACCAATTAGAATAAAACTCTGATTTGCCACCCTTCTTTTCTCAGTAAGCTTCGGTGGGAGCCCCCTGGTTGGCACATATTCGTATATGTCAAATAAAACGGATTACATACATGTTATGTATTTGATTAGGTGCCTTTGGTTGACATTTTTTTAGAGAAAATTCTTCGGAAGTGCATCCCAAACCATATTTTTTGAAAAAGTTAACAAAAACAACATATTATATAATTATTCATCGTAGTTTTGTAGGTACAAAAATGCCCACGTTTACAAGAGAAACGGTTCTTTTTCATAAATTTGGCATAAAAATGGACATTTTTAAAGGGGAAACCATTTTCCTGTAACAATTAACGCAAAAGTAACCATTTTTCTAGTAATGGGGATGTCCAATCCCCGGTTAGTGTGACACCAAGTGACAGGCGAGGTCACACCTGTGACCAGACAATTTCTTGAGACATCGAGTTTGTGCTTTGCACAAATCAAGGTTTCGCCATTTTTTATGTCAATAGAGGCAGAAGATAGTTTATCTCTGGACCTATGGTATTAATTAGCTGTAAAAAGTTGTCAATGTGTTTTAAATGCTTAATCAAGGTGTTTTGCCTGCCAAATTTAGACCTCAAAGATATTTATGCATTATCTCCTCAAGAAATACACATATAGGTATGATCTGTAGAGTTTTTTTCATTAGAATTGAATTTGGAATCGACCTATCAGAGCCGAATTTTGAAATTCTTCCTGGTTTCTGAGATATACGTGTAAAATAGGCACTTTAACATACTTAGAGGCACAATATAAAAAATCTGCTCTGATAGAGTTGTGGCATATAGAAATTAGATTACTTTATGTCTGCAAAACTACTTGCAGTTTTGAGGCTGTAATGAGTTGATAGCCAAATACTGGTTATGGATCAATATTACTACCATTATATATATCATAGATGTTATTGATTACATTATATATCGTTGAACTGAAATGCCCTTTAAAACAGCATTCCAGCGCAGTTAAAATCATGAGATTTGGTGAAGAAATGACCATTTTACACCTTTAACAATTTTTGGCCTTTGGATGGCTGGGAGCGGGAGCCACTCTTAGCCGCGTCTATTTTTGGCTGTGTCATTCCGCATTGACCATGTTTAGACGAGAGAGCATATCTACATGAATTCTGCACCGATTTTCATGATTCAAGATGATAAATGCTCGGTTTTTTAAAGTCAACATGTCTATTCTCATCTCAAATTCCAAACCATATTTCTCAGATCTGCAGCATGCAAGTTCTCTTTGTTATCATCATGTGATTTTTGATAAATCACTTATTTCATGTACTATTTGCATTCAAGCCTTACTTTTATAACTCAAATGTGTGTTATATGTGTGTTGGACTTCATTAGTTCTGAATTATAAGAAGGTAACTGTCTAGAATGAAGAAATATAGGCATGTATCAGGTTTTGTGACAAAACCTTGCGTGACGCGTGATTATCCCTGCCTGTCACGCTATCAGGGATTGTGCAACACCACTAGTAATGAGCCAGCAGGCATTTTTTTTTTTGCATGGTTGTTGAGTTTCAACCGTACAGTTCACTTTTCATGTTTGGCCATGTCACCGAAACTCGTCAATGGCACAATGACCCTTGGCAACTCGTTGATTTTGACCAGTCCTTCAACAGAAAGAGTGTACTCAAAAGCATAATCTGAACTTCCTGAAATCCAAGAATCTGAATTCAGGGAGAAATGTAAACTTTGTGGTGAGATGTATACTTCGGAAAAAAATTGGCCAACCCATCCAGCATCCCAACGCATTTTGTTTACATCTCTGCATTTGCTGCATTAATTTTTGAGTCTATGAAACGCAGTGGAAGATGCAGGATTTGTGAATTTGTTATCTGCTGGTTATCTATCAGCCAAATTGCAACCTTTGCCGACACAGCAACATTCCCAAACCACCGCTGCCAAATACAAACGAAATGATTCTTGTCGAGCTCATTCGTACGCCGCACGGTACGCACAAATTTCTCCCAGTAAACTATATGCCATCGCTGTATAGGAAATAGCAGTGTTCGAGGTCCTTATTTGCCGAGCCTGCGACAAATTTGTTCAGCTTGATGACCTAAAGTCTCGCTGAGGTCGTCACTGGTCAGCACTTCAAAACTATAGATTATAGGCCTCGAGTAACGGAGGTTAGACAACATAGCAGAATAAATACAATGGTATAGATGTTAATAGAATGGTGTAGCATCTGTAGGTGTTGAAACTGTGCGCAGAGCTTTTACGAGAAGAATCCTTTCTTGGCGAGGTATGTCTGATGTTCGTCCCGGTGCGCAAGTACCTGTGACTCTACCCCAGACCGCCACACTGGGACGGCAAACTGTAAAAAGAACAATGAACAACTATCCAGAGTGAAACATGATTGACCCACATAAGCGACCAAATCATACAGTCCCTCCAATAGCCAATTGTTTCTCGGAGCAGACCCACGCGTTGATGCGTGGAATAGGTCAGTAATTAAGTCGCCAGAGATATGGTAATTTCCGTTCACGACGCCTAAGATCCGTCAGTCTACAAGGCCAATCGTCCAGCGGAACGGCATACCTTTATATAACGCCTGCGCTGCCTGGTCCGAGGTCAATCCGTCCGTACCTTCTATAGCCTGTGTAATGGCTGGTTTTGTCTTGTTCTCCTCCTCATAGCCGGGTGTAAACATTGTACCAGGGAAGTAAATGTGGACGTCGATGCCGTAGAGTTTGAGTTCCGAGTGGAGAGTGTCAGCAAGGCCTGAGGTGTGTGATTGCATTAGCGAGGTTAGAATGAAAATGTTTACGAGTCTACTGACCTCTTAGCGCATGTTTCCCTGGCGTGTACGAGGTATACCCCAAGAAACTCATATACCCGAGAAGCGATGACACGAATACAATTTTGGCGCCTTTCTTCCCGGCCTTGACCATTTGTTTTGTAGCGGCCTGCCTTTTATGAGAGCTAACACGCTGTAGAAAAACGCTGTAACATACCCAAGCTGTCCATGCCTGCAACCAATACGCATTCGTCATTCCATCCACCATGTCCTGCTCCGTTGTGTCAATGAAGAACATTGGTTTTGAAGATCCAGCGCATGTAAAGATGGCGTCGGGCAGTTCACCGCCATGAGCCTCAGCAACCAGTTGAAGAGCTTTGGCTGCCGCATCACCAGAGTCCAGCGCATGAGAATACGCTTTGAAGATTTGCGAGGGGTTCACTCGCAGTTTCTGAAGTTTCAAGGTAAGGCGCAACAACCGTCTAGACAAGGTCCCATTCTCACCTCGATAGATTCAATGGCCTCGTCCAATTTGCTCTGACTCCTCGCGACAATGGAAATGTGTGCTCCCTTTTGAGCGAGAATATGGGCAAGACCCAATCCCAATCCCGAACTTCCTCCTGTTATATAGACATGCTACGTGGACATTCAATGACTCGCCATTCGAGACAAGGGGGAGACCACTGACTTTGCCCTCCGGGTTCCACTTTTTGGAGAAAAGACCAAACATTGCAGAACTTGGTCGTGTCGCCGCGAAGATTGCGCAAGGAACCTTGCCATGTAATTTCTTGGCAACTCTGACAGTGATATTCACGTGACACTCGATTGTTTACGCGTTGTTTTTCCACGGGCTGTATTTCAAACAGAATAGGCGCATCAAAACCTTTCTCATCGTTCTTAAATTTAAAAATATCATCTTTTCGGCCTGTTCTACGACAGGGGTTGCATTTATTCATTCTGTCTGACTGCACTCTATATCTGTATCTCATACACTTGCAAGTTCTATAAGGCGTTACCTCTACAAATTTACGACTACTACTAGCAGTGGCACATTTTATTCAACCGCACAGTGGTCGTTCATTTGCAAAATTTTATAAGCCGTCATCACTTCAACAGCGCGTAACACCACCTTAGCCTTCCCGCGGACTATGGCCACCTCTTTAGAAGACGCGGAAGCTCAAATAAGTAATATGAAATTGGTGCGTACCACCCATTTGTTCGAATCAAATGCCAACAAAACATGGCCCAGAAACTGCAAAGAAAAAAGATTGAAATTAAAAGCCTCAAGAAAGCTTTAAAAATTGTTTCCAACGGGTCTGAATCCGACCAAGACTCCACTGAAGACGATCTGGATACTGAGGACTCGGACGACAAAGGTGACGATGAGGAGAGTGATGATGAAGGCGATGACTCCGACGACGATGATGGAGAAGATCTCCCCATACCTACGCAATCTTACGAATGCAAAGATATTTACCTTTGCTCTGACCAGGCCTGTGGCGGGGAAGTCACTGACGGTTACTGCTTTCTATGTCGCAAAAAGCATCAAATCATGGAGGTAAATCTTCGATGCAAGTTCTCGCTGCAACTAAGTTCCCTAAACTCCTCAGGATGAGAATATGGCGTCAACAGAGTCTCAACTAGAACATCCAGACCGCTGCATGGCCCCCAGAGGAAATACGCCCTTGCAATCCATTCCAAAGGACGATTCTCCACTTCCTGCCTTGTACGAATCGCGCGCACGGGAATACCGCTCACTTCTCCGCCGGGGCGCGACCCCAGAAATGTGCGAACTTTTTAAACTTGAATTTACCTACACCAATGGAATCGTCGCAAGGGTCACTGAAGACCTCTTTGAAGAATTCGCTGGTCTTTCAATGGTCGAATGCGACTGGAAAATCTATTTGGGACGACGATTGACTCTCGCCAAAGATGACATTGACGGCTATGAATTTATTGAAAGTATACTGGATGAGATATCTGTTCTCCCTGGCATCGGAAACTGGGTCACGGAAGAAGAAGAAACTGGCGTTTGGGTGACATACCCCAAACATAGCGGGCAGGTTGAATCTCAACCGAGGGATATTTTGGACTCGGTCGACATCGCAGCCGAAAATAGGGGAGGTCAGAGTGGACGATTCGGAGGCGATTCAGCGACACGATTCAGAGACGATTCTGGTCATCAAAAGCGTGGGAAGACGCTGAATCGCCTCAGAACGTGAATCGCCGAATCGCTGAATCGTCTCTGAATCGTCGAAGCGGCTCCGCCGCTTCGACGATTCAGAGACGATTCAACAGCTTGATTCTACTCAGCAGAATCGAGCAGTATTTAATTTATTAATTATTTTCAATTTACCTAATTGTATATTTGATCTTGACATGATCAAGATTTTTCTCCATCATCGTGAGGGCTGGTGTGATACACAGACTCTTTCTGTGAGGCTCTCACTATGGCCGCCAAAAATTCGAGCCGTACAACTCGTTCAGCATCGTCAAAATCGCTCAGCAAGACCACGTTACCCAAGAAACCTACCAAAACACAGGCCAAAAAAGCAAAATCTACACGGCGGGCCAAACAGAAGGAGGCTGAGGTGCTTGTAGAGTCATCGGATGGAGAATCGGATTGTTCTGAGATAGAGAACGAGGCAGAAGGAGAGGATCTATCCAAATGCTCGATTGAGTGCGTACAAAACCTTCTCTCAAACTACTTTTAAACAACTTTTATTATCAGTTGGCACAAAGACCATCCGTGAATCGCCTACTGAATTGAAGGTGAATCGAAGTTTTGAAATGGGGGGGTCAGAGTGAATCGCGCTTCGGAAGCAAATTTCTGCGTCAGAATCGGTCTTGAATCCTGACCTGAATCGTTCGCAAATCGCCTCCGAATCGTCCACTCTGACCTCCCCTAATATAGTGCCACCGAATCAATCAAATGATTATGAATTGTCAGACGACGACTCGGAGCAAGATGATGTCGAAATGGAGGAACCGATGTATACCACAACCGGTGGCATTTCTTACCTTCATGCGGATCGCTGGTACATCCCTTCAGATGAGGAAGAGGACATGTTGGAATCTGACTCCGGTGGTGAACAGCAGCTCGACGAACTCGCTGGGGACGACGATCACGATGACCACACTACCATGACCGACTCTGGCAGTGATTTCCATTCAGATGAAATGTTCAGTGGTGACGAAGAAATTCTCCGTATCAAGTTTGGAGGCCCCCCTGCTCAAGTTGGCAATGGTAATGGGACCATGATTTAGAGTCGTACAGGAATTCACCAAGTTTTATCTGTATTATGTTCTCCACATAATCTACGTTAACATCATTATTGTATTCTCATAGTTAGTCTTTGTGGTAGTCAGATTTATGAATGCAAAGAAGAGCAGAAAGCGACATCTTGTACCAATCATTTAAGCGTCGACAACCTTTCGAATCATCTAACTTTTCACGACCCCTGAAAGCGTTGACGGATATGGAAACTACGCGTTATTATTTTTCAGCGGTGTTGCCAATCAAAGACGTCGCGTAAATTTGGGGCTTGCTTGGCGCGACACTAATATCTTCAGACAACCCTCCTTTGTTGTCAAATCAAGGATACTGGGACAACTACACGCGTCTCTTATGTCTACCAATATCAAAGACCTTCAAGCGAGATTGATTCTAACCAATTCGGTGAGTGACAATGTCTACTAGCCGGTGTTTCGGAAACCATCGACTAACCTGATGTTTATTGGCTTTTAAGAAACTCAAACGCAAAGATGAGGAAAATAAAAGACTGAAAGCGATCATAACCAACCTTTTAGCCAAAAATGACTCCGAAGATCTCTCGCAGGATGAAGACAGCGCCGAAGAAAGCATACAGAATTCGGAAGACGGCGAGGACGACGAGGACGACGAGGACGAGATCACGGGGGATGAACAAACAGACGATGATGCTCCACCAGAGCCCATACAGTCCTTGGAATTCGAAGATGTCTATCTGTGCACAAACACGGCTTGTGGAGGGGAGGTAACTGATGGCGTTTGTCATTTTTGTGGAAAGCCTCACCAGGTCCTTGAGGTAAGACTTAGTCAGTGCTTCCTCTATCGTTCTAACTTTTCAAAGGACGAATTCTCCATTCTTGCATCGACGGAGTCCCAATTGGAGCATCCTGATCGTGACATTGCTCCTCGTGGAGACACACCGCTAAAGGAAATTGAAGAGGGCATCGAAATACCTGCAGATTATGCCTCTCGCATAGGGGAATACAAGGAACTACTCCGGCGAGGGGCAACGCCCGAGATGTGTACTTTATTTTCCCTAGTATTCATCCCACATGAAGGAATTTCGGCATTCATTCCGCCTGAAATCTTCAACCAGTTCTCGGGTCCTGCTATGAACGATGACGATGTGTGGCAAATCTATCTCGGAAGGCGGGTAAGACTTGAAGAAACAGATGTGGACGGTCGGGAATTCGTCGAAAGCTTGCTGGACGACATTTCCGTTCTCCCTGATACCGGTAACTGGGCCACTGAAGAAGAATCGCCAGGCATTTGGATTACCTATCCAAAATTCCGCGGAGAATTGGATATATGCCGCCCCAATATGATGGACTGCAGGTATGCCTCAGACGATGACGCTGACACCCCTGTGTATGCCAACGATTACGACTTGTCCGACGACGACTCAGACCAAGCCGAGCTCGAAGGAGACGATCCAGCATTTTTCACTACCAGTGGGGTTACTTACAATCACCTCGACCGCTGGTATATTCATTCGGACGAGGATATGTCTGAAGACGAAAGTGATAAAGAAAACCAAGACGACGACGATTCAATGAAGGAGGACAGTGAACGCGGGGACAGCTCGACTATATCTGATTCCGATCTCGCTGGTAGTGATTTTGACTCTGATGAAGTCCTGACGGGCGATGAAGAGGTTTTGGGTTACGCAAATCCTTAACAAAAAAATAGTGGTAACTGTTCACGTCAATAGATTACTTCACCGCTAATTTTTTACCCATACGAACCAAACCCTTGATAATGTTTGTTGTGGCTTCTCCTGAATGATATTCTTCTCCACCTGAAACTGACCATCGACGTTGTTGAAACTTCGAGAAAACCTTGGACGTAATTTCGCTCGATTCCTTGGCTACAGTCGATGACACTGTTCAACTACGGCTTCTTTCTACTTGACCTATCCGGCTACATTGTGATCAGGTGAGTTATTTTCGCCGGTCTAATAAGAAGGATTTAATACCTCTGCACGACATTATATTTAGCAATGACACACGTATGCAGGCTGGCCATTAGATATCAACACCCAAAAGAGGGTCGAAGCAGCTACAAGTGCCGTGATGGCTGTACCGGGAACATATGGATATAGCATCAGCAGGCGAATATCTGAGACGGTGCACTAACACTTACTTTGGTTAGCGAATGTGTTGCTAGCTGGGTATGCTCCAGTGGAGTATAAGCCACCACAGGCATGTGGTGTAAATGTACTCAAGCCTCAAAGATACCGAGGTGAGCAACGAATAGGAGGATAATGCGATAAACGAGGTCCGAAAAGGGAGATTGTCCGGAGGTGGAGTCTCTTTTATGGATTCGGCGGAGCCAAGCAAAACTTGATTTGGTACATTTCTGGCTCGTTTAAGGACTTTGTGTAAGCTAAAGACTGCTAAAGACTACTTTAGATCACTACTGATCATCGGCGGCTATTTACAGGGAAGCTTAGGTTCTATCAGCAAGATACCACGGCCCCATTTTCCCCGAGCAAGGTGGATTCGTAAGTTTCCCCATGCACATTGGCAATTTGGGGATGGAACTGACCTCATCGTGTTCATCCGTATCTTAACCGTGTTATGTCAACACAAGCGTCCAGGCTGCTTCGTATGGCTCGGCGGGGTAATGTGGAAGTAGTCTAAGGACTTACGCCTACGTTACGAGACTGTTGTGCGGCGAACAACCAACGATATTTTTCCGGTCCATCCCATAAAATGTCGGGCAGGACGACAGCAATGCTATCATCCTCTCACCCGTCACCCATCTCTCAGTGTTGGAAATGAAGCTCTCTGGTCTCGTCGGTATTGCCATCTTGGCGCAAAGCGCGTCCGCTCACTGTAAATACTTTTACCGATTTCTCTGTTTGTTTTCTCATTTTATTTAGACATCTGGAACACCTTGATTGCTGGAAGCACCACCTCCAGCGCGGCCGTTCGTCAACCCATCAACAACTCCCCCGTCACTTCTGTTACGTCGAACGACGTCCGATGCAATGTATCTCCCGGAGCTGCGTCGCAAACTGTTTCGGTTTCTGCCGGCAGTACTATCGGCTTCAAACTCGACAACACTCTCTACCACCAAGGACCCGCTGCTATCTACCTCGGCAAGGCTCCTGGATCTGTCGCTAGCTGGGATGGCAGTGGTGCTAACTGGTTCAAGGTAAGCTACATATAATATCCAGACCAAAATCATATATTCAATTTCCTCCTAGATCGCTGAATGGGGTGCCACCTTCAACCCATTCACTTTCACCGACTTCAACCTTGCTCAACTTACGACCACTATCCCATCGAACACTCCTTCTGGAGAGGTGAATAATTTTTCATTACGCACTTTTACAGTCGTTTAGGTCTCTTGTTTTACAGTACCTGGTGCGCATTGAGCAAATTGGTCTCCATGTTGCTGGTGCACCTCAATGGTATATTTCCTGCGCTCAAATCAACATCACTGGCGGTGGGTCTGGCAACCCTTCCAAGGTCTCCATTCCCGGATATGTCTCTGCATCCGGTATGATATCGGTGCTCATCCATTTTTCTTGCAACCTGACGTATGTGTACTGTAGACCCAGGATTGACTGTCAACATCTACAACCCCGTCCCGACCTCATACACCGTACGTGTTCATCTTGATCGTTACTTCAAACTGCTTTTTAAATGTTTGTTTGATGATTTAGGTCCCCGGACCGAGGCCCTGGCGCGGATGAAGAGTGTATTGGCTTGTGGGAGACCCAGCCGGATCGCAAACATCACTAAAACCAATATTCATATCTGTAGTTTCGAAAACAATTAAATTCAACTGTGATTCAATAAATATTTGGCGTCATATAGCCATCATGACGCCATCCGTTTGGACGTGCCAATGAGCCGACAACAGAGCTCATCTCCAAGATGTCGTTAGCGTCGTCGTTCCCGAGTTTCCAACAGTTGCTTGGCGATTTGGATCTGATTCCCAGGTGATCTGTGGTCGGTCGACGTATAAACGTTTAAATCTTTGTTATATTTTAGAATCACTTACACTTCCATCAGTATTCTTTCTGATAAATTTATACTGGAAGGTTGTTCCTGCAGGTAGAGATACCGTCACAGTCCACACTGGATACGACGCTGAAGAAAGAGCAATCTTAAAGCAAGGAACTCCCTTAGAAACCTGTAAAACGATTGAAATGACATGCGCTCACAGCCGAAGCAGGCGCCCATGACCCAAGTTGGGAAATGCTCCCAACAAGAAAAATATTCTTCGAAAGTAACCGATTAGCTCATCCCCTAAAGATAGATATGCTGCACACCTGTCCAAACGTTGTGGTTGCAGTTTCCTGGAATAATACGGCAACACTTCCAGATGGTGTCGGAACGGTCGCAACTGAGCCTGCACCGAGTGCACCGGTGTGAATGGCAATAGCACTGCGTGCGGGTACTGTGGCAGTGAATGCCCCACCCGAGACAGTTATCCTACAGAGGTGGGTATCATAGTAAGAAATTGAAATTCATAGGGTGAAATGAAAGATTCTCATGCATACCCAGTGCCAGTACACAGTCCTGAAGATGACTTTCCACTAATCACATCGCAGTAAGATCCATCAGGCAAAGACGTAGTGAAGGTGGAGCTCCATGTGGAATCTGCATTATTAATTGCTACGAATCCAAGAGCACCTGAATTCTCGATGAGCAAAGAGGCTCCTGGGAAAATCAAGACGGAAATACATACCCCGTCCAAAGGCGATTTGCTCAGATTGAGGAGAAACCCAATTGGTAAGAGCTGCTGTTCCGACATTGTTGCGGAACCCTACCATACCGCTTATTGCGACGAAACGGTGTTGGCAGAGCCATCCTGCAGAGCCTCCTGTTGCACTACATGTCCCCGATCCTATGGACTCGAATCATCAGTTCATGACCAATTTGAAGAAGCTCGGAGATGGTAGTACCTCCATTAGGAGCTCCATCGTCTGTTGTTGAAAAGGAGAAGCTTGATAGGATGGTGGGTCTTCCGTAAGGGTGGGCCAGCGAAAATATAGTAGCAGTAATGTATGTATTAGAGGGAGAGTTGATGTTTAACGAATCCCCGTTCTATTCACATGATTACAAAAGCTTAACGAGGCACTTACACGATAGATTAGCACTCACTCTTTCAGTATCGTGATTCGATACGAATACATTTGCCTGCGATCCAGAGACCCAACCTGATATATGTTGAAAAGGTGTCATTCATATCACGAAGGATTGCTTACCTTGATTGTCGAGGTTCTGCAAACTCGAAATGCCTCCTCCGGAAAAAGCATTTTTGAGAGCGGTTGTGTACCTAAATCTAATGCAAAGGTGTTCGCCTTTTGTTTAAATGAATTTCTTGGCAGACATTCTACGCACTCTTGTACCTCTCCTACCAAATGGTGAGTAAACAAATTCATATCTATCTAGATGTAACTGCCTCACCAATCCCCGTATATTCCGAAGGCTGTATAGGTTCCCCAGCTCCCCAAATAACCTCTTGGGTGATGTAAGGAGCAGGAGAGAGTCTGGAAACGATGTTTGCAAGATCGGTGGCAGCAATATCTGTGACAAATGTAAATTAATTCACCCGTTCGTATTCTGTGGATACTTACGTTTTGCAGCATCGAGCCTAAGACCATCCACACCGAGTGACAAGAGATCGTTCCCGTATTGCGCCAGACGCGATCGAACGTATTCCGTATCTGTTGCAAGACTAGAAAAGATCAGATCAAATGAACTAGACGCTAGTATTTATATACACACTCGGCTAAGTTAACCAATTCACATGTTTGGACTTCAAGGCGGTTATCGTAGTTGACAATATCGTCCCCTGGCTCGAGTCCGCAATGGTGGAAGTCCTGTGAACGTTAGATCATCAGTAGACGTACTAAAGAATATATAATGCTTTTGACCTGATTTTGATAAATTCCAGGATAGACGTAATGGGTGAAAGAGCTTCCAGCCACCCCCGTTCCGGAGTCGACTCCAGCCATATGGTTGAAAATGGTATCTACAAATCATTCAGAACCGCGGTGATATACACCTGATGACACAGTTACCTGCAATAACTTTAACACCAGCAGCATGGCATGTCGCAATCATGCTGCCACAAAATTAGGTTCACCCATAAACGTCGGAAGAATTACTGACTTTTGGAATTGAGAGCGGTTACCGCGCTTGGAAGTTAGAATATAGGAGACAGGTTGGTAATCAGTCCACCATTGAGAGCCGGTAATGTGTTCCTGGGGAGGGCTGACTAAATTCAATAGTAAGAATGTGATACCAGTCACATAGTTGAGTGTACACACCTTGGACGAAACCATAGCCGGCAGGACCAATAAAACTGGTGCATTCTGCTGCGACGCTATCCCAAGTCCATTCAAACATTTGAATGATGACCGACTTTGAAGATGTGGCCCGAGCATCGAGGCTGGAATTTGACCAAACAGGGCCTGCAACGGCATAGGAAAATAGCCCTAACAGAGAGGTTAACTTGATAATGCCCATTACTGCGAAAGGGGGAGAGAGCACAGAACTAGAGAGCTGGATGAATGTTGCGAAACGAAGCACTATTTAAACGTCACTTCGACGGTAGCCTCCGATCTAGGTATGACGGCGAAAAGAAATAGAACTAGTCATTGATATCAGGCGACTCCGAACTGTCGCTACACTACCGTATTTTTGGCCATGAAAGTCTGAAGAACAGGTGTTCCCGAATAAAAGTTTGATCATTTGACAGGTAGGACAATGTGCAGAGTGGAACAAATTTCCAGCCATCAGGCCCGTTCTGATAAACGCCGATATGTCACCAAATCCCGAGGGCGAGGAAATACGTACCTGGAGACTTTGCGGAATCCTTGCCCATGGAGGTTCGAGTTCAACTGGTGACAACAAAATTGTCGGAAACGCGAGCGACACGTGGGAATTGAGCGTGAGTTCGCCCTCCGGTAGGAGTAGTTGCTTAGGACCGATGTATGTGTAATCTCTATGTACCGTGAATTGTAGACGTTTCAGGAAAAGCGGCTGGTTACTAGACTGCAATAGCTTCGCAATGGCCTTTCTATAGGTAGAGTTAACACTAAGTGGAGCATTTTGCTGAACAATCTTTGCCATCTCTATTCCGTTCCTAAGTATGGAAAGCTGGAAACCTGTACTAGCTTAGATCTCTTAGCATGATCGGCCATCACGCGGCATGCGCAGGCCAGCTTTCCATACTACGTTCCAAGCTTCTTTGTTATAGACATATTGCATAGGTGAGTCTGTCCGTCAACTATTTACATCGTCGTCGATCTTTACTAGCTCTGATTTTGGCGAAGTCCATGCAGAACGCAATCGACATATCCGTTATAAAATGATACTTTACTGTCAAGCGTTAGTCCTCAGGCTGGGTAGAACCAACCGGGGAATAGATTTTGTGGAGGCGGGGTAACACCCCGCATGACGATTTACAAGAAGTTTCTGGATAGGATATCTTTAGATAGTGAGAGGAACCGGCTTCGGAAGCGTTTGGTCGCACATTCGATATAGGATCAAGAACATTTCGTCATTCTTCAGACAAAAGTTTGTAATCTGAAAGGTTTCAGACAGGAATGTAATATGAATCCATCGAAGGTATGCTCAAATATTCCATCTATTTCTTCAAGTTTACCCTTACCTGCTCATCATCATAATGACCGACACTCAAGTTACAGATTGCATCAAGCATCTCAAATCCGGGCAGGTGATTCCAGATGTTATCCCAGCCTCTAGCACTTTCGCTCCAAACATATTTTTTTCTGTCGTGTGGCCTTCCAATGGAACAGAAGTAAAGGTTCCAGGTTCCACGGTCCCGCGCGATGCGACGATCAATGAACCTCGAATCAGACTTCTCCCGACCTTCGTTTCCAATGACGAGGCTCGCTATACTCTGGTCATGACAGACCCCGACGCCCCTTCCAGAAAAGATCCGAAATTTGGTCAATGGAGACATTGGATAGTAAGTACTGAAATGCGTCAATAAAGGCTCCTGTTTGACGTCTGTATATTACAGGTTTCCGGTCTCAGTTTACCTACTGTGTCAGCCAGCAGTCCCCAAGGAGAAATTATAGCGAATTCAGGACTTACTATCACCCCATATTACCCCCCTGAACCTCCTGCAGGTTCTGGCCTTCACAGATATGGTGAGAGTTAATCCAGTATTTCCATATGCAAGCTTTGACCTATCTCGTTCAAGTATTCCTGCTTTTCAAAGAGCCACCAGAAGGGGTTTCGATTCCAGACAATGCGATAGAACGCAAAGCTGAACCTGGTAGTCGGTCGAAATGGGATGCTATGAAGTTTGCACATCAGTGTAAGCTCAAATTAGTCGGTGTCAATTTCTTTGAAACGGAGGTCAATGCACACGTTTGAAAACATTCTGTTGATGACTTCACACCATGCAATAATTATTTTACTTCCCTGCGCTCCAAATTGCAATCCATGTATCACTGAGCGCATAATTCGGAAAAAATGGTACCAAGTTTGTTAGCTTCGTTTGGCCTATAAATTGGTGTCAACTGGTTACAACAATCAATGTCGATGTCCGTGACGCCCAAGTCTCGATCGTCTTATTTCTTGATTGCTGGAAAAAGGTAAATTTAAACGTGTCTGGTAACCCGCCGTGAGGGTACCAGGCTTGGGGTAGGCGGTCATGGCGCACGTGTTAAAGTGCAATGATCTACCTCAACATTGTCTACTTCAAACTTGGATTCTTCGCAATCCTACCCATTACCGAAAACAAGTTGGGTTGGAGACCTTAGACGTGTCAAAAGAAACCTTGTTATAATATCATACTAATAACTGGTACACTGATGTCTAGAGAATACAAACAGATACAGACAGTAATGCCAAAGGTTGATAACATTTTATATACAAATAATTATGTCGGTGAAGGCAAGCGAAGATCGTTGTAAATCGTTGTTAAACTCTATGGCTTAGATGATTATGCATAGACAGATTCCTTGTCTCGAAGATCGTTTGATGGCATTTAGAGCGCGACGTAAATCCTGTCGAAAAAATACATGTCGCGAATCCTGGTAACCTTTCTGCTCTGGTCTTTGATATGTAGTCGAAATTTGATAGGATTTTGAAAAGAGCTCTGGATAAGAATCCTCCAATTGGCCCACCTGTATCATTGTTGAGAATACTACAAACAAATTTCATCGATAAATCGAGGAATGACGCTTACCATATTGGTGTAATCCAAGAACTGTACTCGCAGTAATTTCCATCGATCAATGACGGATCTTTCTCTTAAAGACGAGTCATCGAAGTCGACGATAGCAGATCTACCGTTTCGCTGAACCTTCGTTTCAATTTTGATCCAGTCCCACCAATCTGCTAATGCTGATATGTGCTTTTCAAAACTATCCAGTGCTTCAATTCCGCGTAGACGGCCTTCTAAAGAAGTCCGAGTCGCCGAACTAGAGGGTTTGGAAACAGTCTCCACGCTGTTGAGCTTTCCGACAATCTAACATAAAGTATCGTTTGCGTTTCAACACGAGAATTTATGTCATTACTCACAGACATGATCTCGGTCCTCACTTGCCTAAATACTTGTTGAGCTTCTTTGCTTTGAGAGTAGGCTTGATCTGCGAGCTCAAGAGTTCCATTGAGATATTCACGACGCTCCTCCAGGGTAGTTGATTGTACAAGTTCGGAGAGAATCAGGATATCTTCTGCTGTGGTGAATCCGCATTGGGCAGCGCTTGTTCCCAGTCTAATTGCTTTTACAAATCCAGAAACCTGGGCCTCAATCTGTCCCAATACAGTAGGGTCACTGGCGTCATAATTCTGTGATCACTGGCAAGATTCATATTCAGAAAAGTGCGTACCATTTTTGGAACTTGAGCAAGGAAGCAAGTAAAGCTAACGTGCCGCGAGTTGCGCGTGTAAATGCCGCAAAGTCGAATGCTCCTGGCGTCTCTAGTTTAACATACAGGGACATTTTGAGAGGCGGGATATCTCTTTTGCTGTATGTGTATCGGAGGATGGATGGCAGGTATCGAAAGACCCCTGGAAGTGAAGGCGCTAAAGAACTTCTTCACAGTGTATACGTCATGATGCATTGAACGTGTATCACGCATGGTACTAGTTGTTGATAAGGCCTCCCAACTCAACGTCGACGAAAAGAGCCCTTACGAAGTCGGCCAGAAGCAGACGGAACATGTGCGCAAATTGCCGACTTCACCGGCTTATTAATGAAATTAATGGTGTGGTGCAGGCCTGCACGCTGTTTCAACCGCCCATATATATTAGTACACACGCCTTTACAATGAAGTAACTCCTGGAGTCCCAGAGGTCACAATCAAGTTTCAAGAGCCACTTAGCGCCCGTATTTTCCTCAATGGGCAGACACCCATCCACAAGGGTACAGGAGTGGAGATCGAAGATGTCCATCGGTTTTCGTTCGGAATGTCCAGCAAGTGGCACATGTACTGCGCATGTTAGACAAGGCTGAAAGCTCTGTGGGTTACGACATTTGACAGAGGAAGTCCTCATCCATCGATCTGAACGACTTGGAGTCGCCCATATGATCTGACCCGTACTAATTAAAGGTTCCTTGCACTCCGCGGAGAATAGATCCAAAGGACACAATTTTATCGTCATTGGTTCATTTATTATACCGCCAGTAAGTATTTCTACACACCTTTTTTTTCTTCTCTTTCCCTCAGTAGCTCACACAAGCTTGTTCAACTTTATGGAAATCATACAAGTCAGTCTGGACTCCCCTTCCACTGATATTTGCCTTCGTGATTTGGCGGAATCGACATCAAACATCTACAAGCTATTACGTCCCTGGTTTTGCTCTTCACAACCTTGGTCATTCTTAATTTCTCGTTATTTCATATATGTTTCTTACCATTGCATTACACCAGTCATGAGGTCTTCAAACCGATCAAATCTCAAGCGCTTTCTTATATCACAGCGATAGACTTTAGCATTACGGCAGCTCAGAAAGGATACACCTTCTGCGACGAAGTCATAGCATTCGCGGCGTCTCTCGGCTCAAGCAACGATGCGGACCGTCAAGAGTATCTTCGGGGCATGGTCGACTTGGCCCATCAGGCAGAAGGGAACGCAGAAAGAGCCAAGGCTGAATTCCGAAATGTACGAATCGTGGTGGGACAGGTATGTATTTCTTTTCCATTACGAAGTGGTTGGCTCTTCTGACCCAACCTAAAATACAGCTTGTCCAAGATGCGAAGAAGAATATAAATCTGAACCAATATGAAACGGCATCGTCGAGTCAGTAAAGAAGTGGGTATTTCAGAATGTTGCTGACAAAATACAATTCACGCACAGATGAAACGCGATTGAAAGAATTCGAAGATGGCGTATCTCTGCTCGAAAGGTTCTCTGCCTGTATTTCCTCGTACATTTCCTGGTGGAATACGATTTACATGAGCCACAAATCCCAAGTCACACGGCAAACTCACGTCGCTACCAATTACAATAAAATTCGCAATAATGATGTTCTTACCAAGTGGAAAGAGTTACGTCAGGAGTATGTGTTTTACACCGACAGGGTAGGCATCTTTCTGCCTGCAATTCGATTTATCTCATACAAGCCTTGTTCAAATAGATACAGCACATTCAAGACACCAACTCTGATTTCAGAAAGAATGCTTTCCAGTTTCTTGAGGAGCACCAAAAAGCAACCTCGGACTTTACAGGCTTCCATGACGGGTACGATGGAACACATTCAGATCAGTTAATTCCACCCCCGTCATCTCGACGTCTAGCAAATGACCAAGTCCCTTTTCCATCAACCCATTTAAACACAGGCGACCCCACTGCCTTACTCTTCATTCCTATTGCAATTTCGTACAGGCATCTGGCACGCCATTCAAGTACCATGGGCAAGAGGGAACGGTTCCTACATTTTATTGGGCTGAAGCATCAATCATGTACGATGAGCAAGATTCAGGAGGGAAGGCACGGGGAGCCAAATCACAGTAGTGATTAGGGACGCTACTGCGAGCAGAATGATTCGATGTCGATCTTTCCATATGCCTGACGAGAGCGATGTAGGCAGGGTTTTGCTTTCTGAAACTTTTCATGTTTACACGCAGCGCCACAAAATTAGGCTATAATCTAGTGTAGGAAGCAGACTGGTGACGAGATTCTACTATTTTTACCTTGGCAGTATTTAAGGCAATAGAGCGTGGTATGCCTTGTGGTCACCACCGTGTCTGGTTTGTTAATAACCGCCGAAGAAAACATGGTTTCCTTCTGGTCCACTACATCCGTCGTGGGGTTGGGACTTAGTGCTGGACACTGTCATACGTGAAGGGTGACGTGCCTTGAGGTTCAAGCGTGTACCTCTGCAGGCAACCGATTGCACCAGGTCCCGAATAGGGCCTAAAGGTAAAAGGATTCCTTCCCCAGAGCTCATTAAGCCATTTCTCCTTGTTCTCTTTCTCGAACAAAATGCCATTTGGCTCTGGTGTATCTAATATTCCCCGATGCCCCGACAGCTCACGTCTAAATCTAGATGACCTCGTTGACTCTACAATAGAGTCTTTCGAGCTTCTAGTGCCTTGGTGTAGTGGGCAGGAGAGCGGGTGTGTCGGTTCCTCTCTTTCTAGAAGTAAAAAGGTTGAACGATGATAAAACTTGTAGATCAAAGGCGGGGACCATGATTAGAGCTCAAGCGTGTTCGTACGCTATAGCTATTGACAAGTCTATTATCGCAGCTCAATATGGATTTAACACTGCGCGAGAAGTGTTGACCATTGTGCGCTTGTCTAAGGCTTGCGACAAAAAAGGGACGCAGGAGCATTGGAAGGACATGCTTAAGTGGGCCGAACGTGGAAAGAAGAACGCAATCGATGCGCAAAAGGAGTTTAGGAATGTACGAGTAATTTTGATGAAGGTGGGGACTTGCTCCTAGTGTATGCTCAATTAACATAGACGAGCTCGTCATTTTCCAGCTCATCGAACAGGCTAAAAGGGACCCCGAAGAAACTCATGGTATAGTGTCTGTGGATTTTACGTTTCTCCAACTACAACACTAACTCATTATAATAAAGATATAGATCAGCTAGATACACTCAAAAGTCATATTCCGGTCCTGGAGCGATTCAGTGAACAAGTTTCTCAATTCGCTTCCTGGTGGAACGGCCTCGAGATGCAGAACGGCTCCCAGCATAGGCGCACTATGATGTTGCAATCCATGTATAATCAAGTCCGCGAAGCGTCCGTGGTAGCCGAGTGGATGAAGCTGGAGGATCAGTATGTTGACTATACATCTGCGGTATGACTCGCAATAGACAATCACACTTGAGCGAGTACTGATAAGAACTCCAGATCAAGGACTTGACAGAGCTCAATCCTGACTACAAAACGATATTGCAACAAGCGCTGGCGGGTAATATGTCAACAAGTAGATGAAACTTGAGTCGGCGGGCAGAGAAACAATAACATAGTTCTGGTTAAGCCAGAGGGTGTGCATCAGCTTGATTTGATGTACGCATTAATATTTTGTTGCATGCAACAATGTACAATTTGCACAAGAAAGAATTTTTGGGAATTCTACAACCGACTTTGAACCTCCAGCTCTGGTCGTGGCCATGCTGTATAGAGTAATGCATTCCCACCCTTGCAACGTTTTATGATTTTGAGAGTGAAACTTGTGTTGCAGAAGCAAGACGGTCATTGCCACATGTTGGTGTTGAATGACGTGCTCTGGGCAAGGCGAGTTGGTTGAAAACGTGTTTGTAACCGCCAAAACCCAAAGGTTTTAATTAGTCGTCCTCATGCATATTAATTGTGTTTCAGACATCGTGCGCGGAGAGAGATCACCCGGCGGCTTGCAGGGACATGAGGGTTCGGTAACAATGATGATTAACTGGTATACTTTAAACATCATTAGCAGCTATGTATGTTGTTCAATCAAACCACACTCCCCCAACAACACACTGCCATCACTAACAACCAATAGTTTTCAATGGAACTTGTCAGTACTCAGAATGCCGACTTAGTGGCGACGCAAGATGCCCACCAAGCACAGCTGACGGCTATCGAGAAGTCGATGAATAAATTTCTGAAATCTTTGGACACTTGGAGGTCATCAACAGCGACGTCCAACTCCACGCCAGAGTAAGCCTTCAATTTAGTAGGCGTCAAACCGTTATTAAGAAGTAATGCTAGATCGTTGTCGACGCACCCAATTGGTCGTCACATAGGGCGTTTTGCTGAGGCGCATCGCAATGGAGTTCAGGCAGCCGAGACGGGTCATGCAGCGGCACGAGACGGGGTTGGCGTAGCCGAACATCTGGAAATGTTCAACAATGGGGACGTAAACCCATCCGAAAATGAGGATTATGAGCACTACATGGAGCAGATGGAGAGGCTTATTTCTCAAGGAGCAAGTGAAGCTGAGCAGACGGCCAGAAATTTTCGCGAAGTACAGAACGGGATCAAAAAAGTAAGTTACGTGTCGTACAAATATCGTAAATGAGTCATTTAACCTCTGCACCAGGCCATCCAGGGGTTTCGAAAACAAGGAAGCAATAAGATAGAAAGTTAGCACTCACCAACCGTTGTTCGGATTGACTAGTTTTGATATGCTCATTTTGATTCGTAGCTCTCGAGGCTGTGGATTTTGTCCTCGAAGACTTGCAGAAATGCATGACAATTTACATCCGTTGGTGGACCAAAGCCGGCATGATCCACAAATACCTAAGCCTCAAAATGACTGAAATCAGAGGCACCGACTCACATAACAACGTTGACGCGATCAAGACTACCTGGAAAGACATCGAATTAGCATACTTGCAGTATACGGACAAGGTGACCATTTTGACTCTGCAGATATCGCTGTATCACAGTACCCTGTATGTGTCTGATTATAAATCCTTAATTGTAGATGAAGTACATTGAGGATACGAACCAGGGGACATTCGAATTTGCACAGGCCATTGCTGCCAGAATTGAACTGACTGAGTACAATGAAATAAGAAGAGAAGAGGACGAGAGAGTTGAGAGGGAGGCAAGGAGAATCGAGGAGATGAGGATAGAGGAGGCGAGGGTAATAGAGGCTGAGAGAATAGAAGAGGAAGCAAGGAGAATCGAGGAGGCGAGAATTGAGGAGGCAAAAATCGAGGAGGCCAGGAGGATTGAAGAGGTGTGCAGAATCGAGAAGGAGAGCAGAGTTGAGGAGGCAAGGAGAGTCGAGGAGGAGAACAGAATCGAGGAGGCCAGGAGAATCGAGGAGGCCAGGAGAATCGAGGAGGCCAGGAGAATCGAGGAGACCAGGAGAATCGAGGAAGCCAGGAGAATCGAGGAGACCAGGAGAATCGAGGAGACCAGGAGAGACGAGAAGGCAGAACAACAGAGAATTGAAGAGGAAATGATGTTTGAAAAAACACGAAGACTTGAGGAGCAAAGAGCGGAGGAAGCAAGGAGAATCCTGGAGGCGAAGAAACTCGAGGAACAAAGAGTACAGGCGGCAAAGGAATTTGAAGAGGCAAAGAGATCCAAAGAGCAGAGAGTAAAGGAAGAGGAAAATCGAATTGAGGAGCCGAAGAGACCCAAAGAGGAGGGATGCAAATGTTGTATAATTATGTGAACGGTGGGCATTATCGGTATGGATTCAAGCAAATGTTGAGACTGCCATCATGCCTATATTACTTGTAAAAGATGAATAGATACACGTAAATGCAAATGGCGACGGAAATAAAGTAGAATGACCTTGCCTCGAATAATGCGTTTGTTGTAATATGACAATGACATTGAGCCTTGAAAAAATCGCTTTCTGGGAGATACGCAGTGTGCACAAAGGTCTTTATTAGCCTCTCTTCATAATCGCGCAAATATATCTCTGTACAACAACTGAGTATCATCGAGCTTTGACAATTATTACTGCACCTGTAAGAAAATGACGAGTCAAACAACCTCTAAACAGTGATAAATCAGTTAAAAACTAGAATAATTTTGAAACGAAACGTTTCAATTTATGCTCAAGTTAATACCGCTGAGAAATATACGTGCAAAAGTTCCTATCGTTGTTGCATTGACGGAATTTTTCAATACATGACCCAACAAACATCTCAATACCGTCGCGTGTCGAGCTGGAATATCGACAAATTAGTAAAACTGCATGTGAGTCGGATAAGATACTAAGATTATAGAACTTATTGGCGTTTGGGATGCCATACAAGACAGAAAGACGTGCTCCATTGGCACAAATTGCGCCACAGACCAGCCACAGAGTGGTTATGAAGAAAGAGCATGTCATGTTTGTCACAGACACGGTTCAACAAACACTGTCAAAAAGTGATACGGAGTTCGATAATTTGAAACGCCGATGCAATGTAGAATGCCATGCCCGGCATGGCCCATGGACAGCACGTTAAGCCTGTTTCTTTCTTGCCTGTTTCTATTGGGTTTCTACGATACGGCAACTTGTGTTTAAGTCAACGGCCTAGAAAACTTCCTCACTTTGACTTCGTTTCCAACATACTCCCAGGGGTAGAGAAATACAGGTGGTGACCAACATTTTGACCAACATTTCGATGTTCTTGTGACTTACCTGCTAGCCTAGATTTGGCACCGTCGGAGGGTTTGTTCGTCTGCCGCCCCATTACGTTTTGATTTGTTGTGCATCTAGGATACCTCGAGGCTGCCGGTGGTATCCTTCACAATATGCCATCTCAAAATTAAATTCATATCGTGTAGAGGGTGGCAAATTTTGCAATGGATCGATCATTCTCGAAACGCCGTAAGCATTGCGTTTTTGCAACGTGGATTGAAACTTTGACATCTTCCCTTCATTCAAACGCGGAGAACGCACCGTCCGAGGGACCAGCGTGTATGTTTATCGAAAGCTGCGAGGAGTTGCATATAGAAGCAAATTGTTGCTTTGTATCCGTACTCACTCCACAATCCACTCACCGCTTCGTTTTATCTCGAACAAGCATAGACATCATGGGCGATTCGCGAATTCAGACCCATGATAGCAGCGAGTACAAGCAGCAGCTAATATCCCTCAAAAACTCGACGAACTCGTTTTTTGTCTTTGTTAATGATTGGCGACTGGCAATTGCCTCCTCTGATCCAGACAGACAGTAAGCTTTGATGAAGGGGACTGCCAGCGGAGAAAAAGGCTTAGACTATCTAGGTCACCCTCGACCGTCATAATTGGGAAGCAAGTCGGAAATTTTGTCAAGGCATACGATACCGGAATCGACGCTGCTCAGACGGGGCATGCTGTTGCCCAGGAAGGGATTGGTTTAGTCGAAAAAATCCACCTGGCAAGCGAGGACGACATCGCTAAATACCTCGAGCAGATGAAGAGCTGTGCATCCACGGGAGCGAAGGAGGCAGAAGAAACAGCTCGGGAATTTCGAAACGTGCAAAGAGGGATCAAAGATGTAAGTTTTTCCTGCTTCGACACGCTGTGGGATCAACTGAATGTGAGACTATCTGTTCCGTTCAAAGGCTATCAAGGCAAACAAAGGTGTCGACAGGCTAAATGGTCAGCATATCTGCTATCTCTCTGACTCAAATGAAACAATTTGCTAACTAAACGACATACATAAAGGGTTGGAAAACAACTTTGACACCGTTCTGCATAACCTGGAAGAGTGTATCAACATGTTTAAGCGCTGGTGGACCAAAACCGGCATGGTGCAGAATCATCAAGATGAGAAACTCGGCGAGATCACCTATCTCAATGCCAGGGAAAAAATCCCCACTACTATGCCGACATGGCTCGAGCTCCGGGACGCTTACGAGGACTATGTAAACAAGGTAATACCTCTTTCTTGCGCAAGCACATCGATTGCTTACGCTTGCAGATGAATTATGTGAGAGACGCAAATGCGGAAGCGTTTTCGTATGCCCTCACTTTTGTCCCTAAGGACTGGCTGGAGTCTAGGTCGGTAACTAGGGCCCTTTCAATCGATTATAATCCGGCGAAGGTAAACGTCGTGCCAGCAAACGTGGAGAAGAATGCAACGAGTCAACCAGCCGCTACTGCCACTATTCCAATCACGCAATCTACCCCTTCACGGCAGACACCACCAAGCGAGGCTGGATGTGATTGTCCTGGATGCCGATTTGAATGTTTTGGGTACAGCTGTCGATGTGTGATAATGTAGCATCTGCTCTAGCTGTAGCGAGTTGGCACGTTTTGGATTTCTCTATTATATATGTATCATTTGTTGGGGCCACCACACGCAAATGCATCAGAGAGGGAGCATCCATCATACCGCATTATATCTCGTTGCTCAGATGCTCCGAGTATCTACAAGTTCAGAGGGTGTTATTTATTTCTCTTTAGCATTTTATTGAACTGCCATTAGCTTTTCAAGCATTTACTAATTCCCGATTATCATGACGCTTGCTATTTTTACTTGCCATTGATCCCCGCTGTTGACGGTGAGCTACACAATGCGTTTCTTCCGACACCCTTGTTCAGTGTCTCTGTGTCCAACACCTCCAGGATCTGGAAAGCATTTATTTACCTTGCTCCAATTTCGAATTACAGACATCAAGACCTGCATGAGCGAAATCGGATATGCCGTCCACTCCACAGACCAACCTCCAACTTATCTCCAATCAACTTCGCTCCAGTCTCCAAAACCCTGGCACCCTAAGCTAACACCGTATAGGCTCGCGGTACTTGTCACTACAGTTGGATTTGGAACCGCGAAGGCGATTGCGACACAGAACGGAGGTGCTATAGTCTCCACCACATTGGAATGGGTCGCTGGGACTCTTCTCTCGGTAATGTAATGATATTGTTGATTACGACTAGCACTTTAATCCGTGACTGATAGTATATACCAAGCTAGTTTCTTTGTTCTCAGTGCTTATGACTCGCGAGAGGATGTACCATCTTACTTGACGTGGCTATTCAAGCCAGACTGCATGGATTTCGTCTGGAAATTCTTTGCTTTATTCTCAATAAATCGCCCTGAATATGTCTCCGATGAGGCGCCTGGAGAATTAAACGCTTATATGCGCTCGTCAAACCCTGATGTTACTCCCTATCGTATCCTTGTTTGCAGTGCGGTTACTGCGTTTGGACTGTCGAAGGCTATGCTAGGATACGCAAACCAATCGACTGCGGCGACATGGACAGACTGGACTATAGCCGTGCCAGTGACTACAGTGTAAGCATGATATTTTGTTGGAATTTTAATGCTGTATCAATTGTTAATCTCTCTCACAACAGGCTATACATCTTGGGGCTTTATGAGTATAACTCATCAAATATTTTCCCGGGATTTTTTAATAGAGACCAGTCAGAAATTCTACATTCAGGTACGCACTGAACTATTTTCTAATATGGACGAAGCCATTTATATCGATATACAGTCAATCGAGGCATATTGTATAGTGTAGGTATAGCGCTTGCATCGGCCTGGGTTGCGCTGTGGACGTACATTCTCTATCAGTTCACGTTCGATCCCCAATGGAAGTTCGGATCTCTACCAGAGGACAGAAGCCATTTGACGATGGAAGCGTACTTCGAGGCATGGCAGGCCGCAAGCTTCAAGATCTGGCTACAAGAATGCTTCTTTGCCGCAATAGCTCTTGGGGTCTTTGTTCTATTCCCACTCTTGACCCCTGCGGCGAACAGTGTCATGATGTCAGTCGTTCTGCGGAAGATTTTACGTGTTGTTCGGAGCTTTATTCTGAGGCTTGTGCGTCCAATACTCCCGTCAATAGTAGACGACACGCTACAGTCAACTCGATGGATGCATTTCAATTGGAAAACCATAAAATCATGTCAGTCATTTAGTACGCATCTTGTAAAAAAACATGCTCACTAAGGGTAGCCCAGACCTACAAATTCTTTTTCATGTCGCTTTGTATATGTCGGGTGTCATTTTTATGCTGACTTTCGCCGTGGTCAGCATTTTAGCTGGTATCGTTACGCCGTTCAAGAATAGTTGGAAGGAGCCCGTTGTGTTCCTCATAGTGCCTATGTGGGTTATTCTTGGGGTAACGTTGCCTTGGGTCGCGTATAATATTTGGAAGTCGATGATAAAGAGTATGCCCGACTTGTAGCTTAAATTTAGATCGCAGTGAGTAATTCACTTGAAACAATCTAGCAAAATTCGAGCCTGGGGAATGGATGAGGACTAGTAGTAACCTTGCCTTTGTTCTGCCAAAAAAGAAATGTACAAACAGTTCGGAAGTCGATAAAATCGCGACCAATCCCAGAAATTCACCAAATTGATCAGGATAGGTTCCCACTTGCTAAGTAACCAAGTCTTAAGCCAAATACCTCGGGGTTCTGGAGTAAGAAGTATGGTCGTTCAAGTTGTTGTGATATGGTTGTGCCATTGTAACCCTATTCTAGGGCCACAAATCTTCGCCGCGGGAAAATATTGTGGTTTGTATCCGAACGTCCACCATCTGCGACGTACTCGACGTTCTCTACATACTCATTGCGATGATGTCTACCTCATAACCTACAAGATCGTAGACTATACTCAAAATTTTAATCTGGCCGTTCTCCAATCAGTGGAGACAAGGACAGAGAAGGCGATGGCGACAGCCCAACTTTCACCAAATACCCCACTACCGACACAGTCGAAAAAGGGGGTATTCGCGCCAGGAAACTATTCTCGGCGAGCATCGTCCAGCAACGGGTCTTTGAACTCGGGCTTGACACCCCCACAAGGCATTGGCTATTCTCCGGGCACACCCACAAACAACACTACACCAACCAGCCCTGCAGGTTCAGGCATTCCTGCTTTCCGCACCCTACGCTCTCTACTACCTTTTGGACCGAACAAACATGCCACTGCATCACCCAATAACTCTAAGAGCCCTTTCGCGAACTTTGGTTCGGTTAGGAGGTCTATGACCCGAGAACGAAAATCGTCGCTTTCAAATGATGTTGGAGCCACTGTTATTGCTATTGATAGGGCGAATGGACCTGTTGCGGATGAAGGGGCCATTCGGAGGTCGGCTTCACTGTCGCGTCTCGAAAAGCCACTTCCTCGTGAACCGGCATTTCGTGAGGAAAATGTCCTTTCAAACGGAGACGGAACACTGCGTTCAGGTGCGTCGTACGCAATCTTCGACCATTTCATCAACTAACTCTGATATATATGTAATATCAGCGTTCACTTTGCGGACTCCTTCTCCTGGACCCCCTTTGACAGCTGAACTCTCAACCATCATGGAGGCGGACAGTTCAGGGGTGTCGAAAATTGCTCAATCAAGGCCGTCTTCGCCCAGCCGACACTTCCTACATCCACACAGTAACCACGGTTCTCTGTCTGTTAGGGCAGGCCAGCGGCATCTTCAACACTCTGACTCGGTCGAATTTGATACGTCTGCCCTAAACTTATCTGCGACGGACGTGGAAAATCAAGTTCGCGATGCCTTGAGGAAGAGTGCTTCGTCATCACGTTCTGGACAGGAATGGCTGAAGGCAGACAAAGCCGTGGTTGTTATCGATGCTGATGAACACCCTGAGGCAGCAAATCAGACATTCAACCCTGATACAGTCGATGCTGATCTCTTGGCCCTTTTGAGCCCATATTCCGCATCCAAGAATTCCTCATCAAAATCACTGAGCCACACCCCTGACCACCGTCGAAGACCATCTTTATCGCCAACTACACCTACCTTTCCTCCATCGCCGGGTTCTCGCCATTCCAGAGCTCAGCAGTCGGCTTCCTTGTTGCCCAAACTACGTTCATCGCCTTCCCCCTCCCCCACCTCTCCATGGTTTCCTTCACTTTCTCCCGCTACGCCGTCAGGGAAAAATGCAACCAGCACAACGCCGAAAGTGACCCCCGAAAAAATAAACACCAATGTACCCAAACCTACCATCACTGCACATGATACACCACCTGCATCCCCCTCTCCCTCCTTAAGCTCCGCTCCTACTTCAACACCTGCTCCTCGCCGAACACTGCCGCCACCTCGCTCACCCAGCATGTTTAGCCAACCTTCATTGCGAGCAACAAATCTTTTTGGCAATCGAAATCGCAGTACAGAAGATAAAACGCCACAAGGAAAGGAAACTCCCGTTACCTCCCGTCTAGCGACGCGAACGCTTAGACAAGTCATGCTCGGAAGTGGTGGCAGCGGCCGCTCCAAGGACAGTCCATCCAGTACTGGTGATTCGTCATCGCCATTACAACAGGTGGTGACACCGCCGAGCCGTGGGTCGCTGGACTCTCGACGTCCGCTTCCTGGTCCTTCGTTAGGACGAGAAATCGGGCTTGGACGTCCTTCATTAGACAGGCGCCGAACTTCGCTTGAAGGCAGGACACGACCTCACATTTCGCGCAGGTCCGCGTCCCCTGAACACCCTGAACGGAGGATGACAGAAGCTGAGATATCACCATCAAGAGAAACCGAAGATCGTCCGTTTGAAGTTGCCGGTTCGCGGGTAAAGGGCGACTCGACACATCTACCTAGCTCTGTACAACGTTTGCGAGAACGCGAAAGGGAGAGAGAAAGGGAAAGAGAACGGACACCCTCTCTGAGAGTCACGGGTAGCTCAGGAGATACTGCACTGTCCATTCCTCGCGTCACTGGGGTCCCTCCGCGTGCAAGGAAGCGTAGCATGAGCGTTCAAGAACAGTTGAATGAAGGGCGATATGTCAATACGATGATGACGGATAACAGTGCTTATGGTTCATGGATATCTCGGCCTGGAAGTAGCGCGTCCGCTCATACAAGCCCGAAGATGTTTCGCGATGATGATGGGGTTGAAAGCAGATACGAGAGACCAGCGAGCAGTGGGAGCGGGGCGGGTCCGAAGATGGAGTGGTTGGGACCGAGAACGGCAAAGGCTTTCAAGGCTGCAGGACTCCTCGACTTCGAACGCGACCGCAGCAAGGAGAAGGAGAAGTCTGGAGGAGAAAGCAGTTTCGGTCGCTTACGCGACAGAACTCGAAGCAACAGCGTAAGTGTTGCACCCTCACCCTCACCCCTCTCTAGTAGCGCCAGGTACAATGGCGCTCGAAGCGCATCCGAATACAATTACAACCCTGGCCACAGCCGTGCTCAATCCCGCATGGCGTACTCTGAAGTCGGTGGTGTTACTTCAGGACGTAGAGGCAGCGAGTCCTTTGGAGGAAGCAGTTATGGTGGCGGATCATCACCATATAACCATCAAGGGCTCATGGAGAGTCCAACGTTCACTGTATCAAGCTCCAGCAGAGACCGGGATACACCCAAGTCGGTGTCGACGGCGCCAACTAGTCTTGCAGAGTCGTTTGGGTACCTCGGGCGTGATAGGGACAGGTTGGATCGGGAGAGGGAGAGGGAGCGTGAGGAAGTTCGAGACTTGAAGGAGAAGCATGGAACGGAAATGGCGGCCTTGTTGAATGCTCTATCCGACAGTCAACGGACGGTGCGCCTACTTCGGGAAGAGAATTCACAACTTCGGGATCGTCTTGAGCATGCCTCGGTCCTTGTACAGCAAAATAATGACCTCCGCCATGCGTTCGATTCTGTTGAGAGGGAGTGTGCTGCGCTGCGGAGAGAATTGGCGGCCCTCAGGGCTATCAAAGTGCCTGGTCTTTCTCCGAGCTGGAGTGGAAGCAGCATTGGCACAACCAGCGGGTTCAGGACCCCCATTCCAAAAACCGGCAACAGCAGCCCTCTCGCAATGGATTCTACGCCCAGCTTCATCCGTCAAGACGAAGAGCAAGAACCAGAAGACGACCAAGAGGATGCTTATAACAATACTGTCATCATTCATCACAGCATTGATAACCAACCTGAATGCGCAACCCCTGAGTTCGAACCTAATGCGGACGATACAGCTGGCGACTTTTTACCCCCAACTTCGACGCCTTCTATCAAAAGGCGGCGAAGTGATACCTCTTCAATCTTCCCAATACCACCTTCTAATATGACCATGCTTTTGCACGACGATACGAACTATAGCATGGACAGTAGGAGCATTGTTGACCAGTCGCAATATGCTTTTGCGCCCGCGAACTCCCAGCAAATGCAAAGATCCATGGCCACCCCTCGGGCAATACCACGCCCACGGGGAAGCGGAACTAATGCCCTTGCAACATCTCAGTCGTCGTCCTATTCTGGGCCTGGACACGTGAATAACAAGTCTATCACGTCTACGACGAGCATATCTCCCACTATAGCCAACTTTTCCATGGTCACCGGAAGCCCAGGGAGCTTGTTTTTAAGACCGGAGCACGAAATTCTGCTGGGTGACATGGAGTCTCTCGATCTAGGTGTGCCTTCAGGGCCTGAGAGTGAACCCGGTCGAGCGTCGGGTGATGATGCCTGGTGATCTTTATTTTTTATTTGGACTTTGTTGAACCTATCCTATCATTTGCCTTAGTTTCGATTTCGTTTCGTCATTCTATATTAGATTGTACATTTCTCTTTGCCGTTTTCTTGCTCATCGGATCCCATCCTAGTTCACAAATATTTCGTTCGTTTTCATCCCCTACATTTTCATATTCTCTATTCCACATTTATCACAGATCATGGGCATTATTCATTTTTCTTCTCGCTGATTTCGCTACATTATGTGACTCTGTACAATATATAAATAAATATTTGCATGCAAAAGTTCATGTTGGTACCACTAGGCGTAAAATTTTTTGAAAAATTATTGGACAATTCCACTGTTCAGCTTCTCCAGTAGGGGTTCCCTCCACGGCTGGCCAATTTCCATTTGATAGATGTCACTGTTGAACCCCACAGGACAGATGTTCTGGACAAACGAAACCATATCACACACAACGACCAATATGCAGCTGATACCTCCGAATTTCTTTACTTCTTGCTCATACGTCTTCAACTGACTCCGAAGCTCGTCTCCATGCTCTTCGCCAAATGTATCAAATGGCATGATCTCAGCCCCAGTTGCCTTGAATGCTTTCTCCGACCGTGTTTCATCTGGAACAGGAAACACCGATATGAGAAGGAAATCGCGAGTACAACGAGTTGGATCTTTGGAAAGTTGAAGAGCTCTGAGTCCATACTCAGTAAACGCTGGTCGATGTTTCGTGCAAAAAGAGCGTAGCTTCTTCAACTCGCGAGATAGACCTTCATTGGTCATATGCCGGGAAGAATTAAGTCTGCATGTTGACTTGTGCATCGGCCAGGCGGTCTTCTGACATTCTCTGCTCTGTACATGATGTTGTATATTCAAGCATGCAGGATTATTGAGACAGACGTACACAATATAATGCGATCTGACAACCTGAACACCGGAAAAGGGTAACTCTGTCTGCGCGAGACTTCCAACATTGTTGGCATTGCGTTGTCTCCAGTCGAGATTGAGGCACCATAGTCATGTATCTGATCCAGAACCAAAGAAAAACACTATTCGAAGAGGAATTGGAGTATTTTTCAAGCGAATCAAAACTTTTTCTCGGTATATGCCGAAATGTTAAAACCCAGACAGATAGGAGCTCTAGGGAATTTCAACTTTCCCGTTTTCGAATCGGACAATTAACATGTTCTATGGTTTTTGTCCTACCTCAAAAGCAACAGTTATTGAAGACGTGTCGTCACATCCAACTCTGCAAGTATTCTGGAAACCTTCAGGTTTCGGGATCTCTGGCACCCACATCTGCGTGACTGACGGCGTGTGTGAGCGCCAATGCATATTTGCTTGACGCGTATGGTTTGTGTATCGCGCCAATCTTTGAAGTTCCGCCTGTTCCACGAATATTTTATACCCATAGCCCCATTGACTAGGATCCGCGCTTTGTGTCAATTGATCGAAGCGTATCGAGTTCCCGATGTCCACCAGTTGTAAAATCAGAGATTCTTCCATCTGCCTTCCAAAGGCTGTGAAATGATGACCAGCACCAACCACCAGACCAACGTAAGAAGCCATGAGGAAGTAGAGCAAATATTGAGGACCAATGGGACTGGACGAGAATTTTCCAATTTCAACCACATGAGAATAAATCAATTGAAGGGTACGGTTCCTATCCGCGTCATCTTGTGCTCGAAAAGCGACATCCAGAAGTTGAATAGTATTCTGATAACGGAATACGTATGGGGTTGTTTGATAAGCATAGGTTTCGAAGAGCTTTTCTAGAAGCATGGTGTACTGTCTGGAGACGTCTGAAGAAGAGGTAAATATTCATAATCTGTATTCAAATAAATGGCGCACCAGAGCGAGCTTTGGGATCCTCAATACGCTCTCTTGATAGAAGAGATAGTGTGGACTCTAATCTTTGTCTCTTTGTGACTGATCTTGCAGGTAATGTCAAATAAAAGTTGAAGAGACGGATGTGGTGTTCATAGAGTGCAAGAACGTTCTCTGGTGTGCGAGGGAGCACCGTCAACGCCGTCATTAAGGTTTCTTCCTGTAAAATCCTCGAAGGTATCAATTGCTGAACATCGTTATGACTGGCAAGAGAAGTGTGGGAATGGTCATCCAATGTCAAGCCTTGAAGATATTGATGCCACAACTTTGGTCCAAAGGAGCCACTACGGTCGTATTTGAATAAATCTTGGACGCAGTAGTAGCTAGACGACGCAAGCTCCGGATCGAGATTATCGCCTTCCCTAAGCAGTTTCCTGAGACCCATAATGCAGTCATAAAGAGGGGGTGATGTGTTAGGGTCGTCGCAAGAAAAGGATACCTGCTCCTTTTCACACCATTGCTGATTTGGAGTTGACTGAGTATCGTAAAGTCTCCACTTTTGTCTGTAAATTTGCTCGTGGAATCGTTGTCGATAATGCAGAAATATCCGATCGTTTGAGGGCAGCATGCGATCGACCAGATTCGATATTTTTCCCCGCCAGGAAACTGGTCGTAAAATGGTATCAGCACGCCTAGTCAAGAGATAGAAGAAGTGGGTGATAATGTCAAAGGCCCTGGATAGAAGAACCAGTATCGCTCTAACCAGATGAATAAATAGGGATGATTGAGGAGACTTGTAGGGACATTGCGATGGGACAGAGGTTTTGGATATGCGGAGTATGAGTGAAGATGGTATCCAATAACAAGATGGAAGTAAGGTGGTGACCGTAATGAACGTCAATGGAAGGGCGATGACTGCAATGACAGGAATTGAGACCTGGGATGGGGCAACAATGGTTATAAAATCGATCAATCCAACCAAAAACAAGACAACGGAAGCCTGAAGGATGACGGGCAATAGCGAAATGAGTGTAGGTACACCCCACCCAATGAAACTTTCAATTCGCATGTTTAGCAATGCAAGCTTGTCGCGCGATGTGATATGACGGGGGTATAGTCGATATTCCCTAATCCATTGAAGAGAAACAGTCCCGACGAGAACAGTGGTGATGCTTAGAATTAGACTAATGAACCAAAGTATGTTGATACGGGACATCACCGGCGGGGGTGTTTGTGGATCGTCCTGTTGCAATTGAATTGTACTTGTCCCATTCAAGATGCTATCGGCTGTAAGGTTGGTACTCTCTCGGAGGATTGATGCAATTTGACCGAGTAACGAGATTATTTCCACACTGGAATCTGGCTGTAATCCCTTGTACGACTCCACAACAAAGGCACTGACAATCGCAGAAAAAAGGCCCGCCTTTCAGAGAATCAGAACGAACGCAGCCAAAAAATTAGGTTCGACCATTGATTGCTTACAAAAATTAAAATATTATTGATTTCATCTCTCCACGATTCGCACATCTCGTTTTCTTTCTCTAGCATAGGCTCAAGTACTCTCGCCCATGGGTCACTATCGGGCTTTGGGAGAGGATATTTGAGCGGATCTCCGCATATCCATGGCGGGTCGGCCTGTAAATGGCGTCAAACGTAAAGGAAACAGAGGAAAATCTTTCCGGGGAAACGTACCTTAGAGCTTTCTTCCGATACCGTGGATGTCATGACCAAGGTACAGTACTCAGATACTTTTAGTAGGAGAGAGCTGCTCAATGTACTAATGAGAATCACTCAGGTCTACGTTTATTTATCATATTCCGACGTACCAAAATCCCACACTATCTGTTCAACAATAAGGAGCTTGGGTTCGAACGTTATCGATGCTGTTCTTCGATACCACCCGAAGTAACCGAGACGGCGGCGCGCAAGTAATTATGCCTTCGCATGGTGTTCGTAATCATTCTACGATGACTCTCTGTATACGGATAGATCTATTAATAGCAATACAACAATCACAGCAAAGCAAAACGACAATGTGTACGGCGCATTACTATAATAGTTGACCACGTTTTAACAAAGCTGTGGCAGGATTGAGGATAGTTGTACATCTTCTGGTTTGCTAATCATACTGACGCTGCTGCCTAATCTTCACTTATGAGGCGTAGCAATCACTAAAACTCGAGTGGACCTTTCACGGCAATAAAGAAATCACCTATATCATCTATCCAGCACTCAGGATAATAGCCGTCTGCAAATTTTCGATCTACAAAGCGGGTCAAATTCCATGTAGGCCAGGCTTTTGCCAGCACAGTTTGCAGGTCGAATGGAAAATTGAATAAAGGTGTTCGTGTTGTGAATGTACTCCGCAGGGTTACCATTAAAGACCCTCGGCTTACGATGCTGCCTTTCGATATTCGGGTATCCAACGGTGTTGGAGAAGATGAGAGGTTACAAGGGTCGCGATGCATTGTATAGATAGGAATGAAGGCGGTGTTCCCTTCTGGCAGGAAGCTGTGTCCTCAACTTTGTCTGCGTGAAATATTTGATAACAAGAAGGCTGAGGTCCCAACATTTGTTAATTTTGTCTCTGTAATTGCTTGCTGTAAGCACAGGAGGAAATAGATGCAACCATTCAATGCTGCTAACAAAACGTGATCAAACAAATAGTGTTGCGCGAATTTCATCAGCTTACATGTCCGCATTTAGGTATGGTATCCGCGCTGGCTTGCTACCGTTCAGGATACCCAGTGTATTTACCTCGACTTGCAGACGCCTGCCCGATTTTGCGTGGTGGAATAGGTATTATAATGTATGCGAAAGAGAACTGGGCGTGGTATCAGAGTCAGCAGGGATAGCCAATGCACTTGTAGTATGTTAAGTAAAAACACAGTATAGTTGTCGAAGGGATCTGAAACTGACCATCACTCATCACTTCCTCTAGTGTTGGAGGCGTTGGAACGCACAAAGTAAACGATGTTCTTATTTTTGCCTTGTTAACAACCGTTAGCTTTTTCTTGTCCTGGCCAATGACGCACAGCCCTTTGTCCACCACGCCACGATCCATTTTGGGTCGGTTGACTACCCAATGTCCGATTCAAGATCTCCAAAAGGACACTCAACAAACACATTCCAAATCGTCGACAAGTGGTTTGAAAATCTCATACTCGTTGATCCGGCATCGTGACGGATCGAGCGGGGACGTCAAGGAGGACTATCTATATAGGTGTTCGGTCCATGCAGTGCGAAAATTGCTTTAGATCGTTGAAAAGGTGGGTAGTGATCAAGTGTTTCCCACATGATCGAGCTTCTGGTTGGTGAGATACGTGTGGACATAGAGGGTATGCTGTGATGTCGAGCCTGAGGGTGTAAAAAGCGTACTACCTAGTCTCTTCAGACTGTCAGGAATTAAAAACTGTTTCAGGATCCTTGGAAGATAAGTCAGCACCATCACATAACAGTTTTCATAAATAGGCCCACTTTTCGACCCATTGGACTTGATTTCATACGCCCGACGATGGACTCAGGACGAAATGCAACTTTTCGTGGCCAGGGATCAACATTATATTATGTAATCTTGGCACACGATCAGGTGACCGAATGAACGCGCGCGCAGCTGGCTAAGTCAGCGATAACAAGACCAACAAGACCCGCAGAACATCCCAACACTCACTCGCCAAATCCATGTGAGTACGACGGACGAATGAAATAGTTCCGGTTGGAAACAACGAGTCTGCGCCTGAACGATCATGTACTGTTTAGAATTTTCTGTGCGAAATTATGGCTACTAGTAGTACTCAGTGCTTACTAGTATTATCATTAATGCTCATACAAACACGGTAGAGCCAGTATATTGGTATACCTCTATTGACAGAGTCGTCTAGTTCTTTCGGTAAGTCTTTTGAAATATTCAAAGCTTGTTCATATCTTTGGTTCACCAAAGTTAATACCCATGTCATTTTTTTCCGACAGTCGTGTATCCGCACAGCCTAGGTACCTTTTAAGGACGCGTTCAAGTGACAGCCACCGCAGTAGATTTGACGCACCAGTAGGCTGTAGCAGAGGTCACGATCACGAGAAGTACATTGCACTGGACGAACAAGATGTGGAAGCTGATTTTCTAATGTTGGTCGTACGGCGAATTCATCCCAGGACAACGACGTGATAGAACAGATAAAGGCGATGGCAAGGATTGCGCCGAGTTGCACGAAGCCAAAAAAAGTCGCATTAACCTTCGCGAGGTTCCAACTCACTTTGTTGTTTTTTCCTTGATTTGCTTTTCCAATGACCCAAATTCTATTTAGGATGATGGACCTTGAGACTTGATTTGTGAACTTCGAATCTCTATCTCTGATGATCAATAATGTCAGAGATAGCGATTCACAAGTCTGATAATACGAAAGCAGGCTTGAGGTAAAGGGTGCTGGAGAGATGTAGGGCAATTGTCGGTTGGATATTTCTTGACTCACACGTTTATAAAAGTGTGAATCGCTTGAGACCTACCCAATTCATTTAGTCTGAATATTTCATTTTCACAACCTCTCACGGGAGCTTCGGTTGATAGACATAACTACCTCATCGAAAAAATAGGCATAATCCCAGTAAATTAGCTTCGGTATTAATGTAAAAACAAGGGATTCCCCCTAGCCGACTTGAACGACTGACCTTGTCATAATGTGGTCACAAGACCCTACTAGTGACACGCTCTACCGCTGAGCCAAGGGGGACGCGTAATTTTTTTTAATTTCGATCATGCTGACTCGGCAAGACGAGCTTAGTTTTTTGTTAGCTCCTGTTGAACGAAAGCATAATCTAGTCATACACTTCGGAGTTGGTGGCACCTCGAGTGTCCATGTTGAACAGAAGGAAATTTGGTAGAGGCAGCAGAACTGATGCACTTGTAGCACCTAACTCGCCACGGCATCGACATTAACTGTCATAGACATCGATATTATTGATTCGTGCAATTGCCTTTTCATTCTGATGTCGGACCAACGTCAAACTAAGATTCGGTTAAAAGTACTATCGCTCATGGAATTTGGAAAATGGCGAGTTCTCACATTAATCACAAAGCATACCGTCGAACTATACCATCATCACTCGCACACCACACATCCGTGCCTCGCACCGTGACATTCCTTACAGAATCGCAGTCCACACCGATGAGTTCGGTAAGGACAGACGGTCCTTCGGGTACGACACTGGCGATATACGGCAAACCATCAGATGTTGCCACCGCAAGTTGTACCTCGCCGTTGAGACTGTTCCTAAATGCCATTTGTTCTACAGTCGTGTCCAGCCGCCTAAACGAAGTGAGAGGAGTTGCAAGGGATCGCGTGTCGTAAATAGAGATCAACCCGGATGATGATCCCGTTGCAAGAAGGTTGGCAGACTGCAAGTAGACAATGGAGGAGAGGGATGACCGAACGGAAGGTTTCGGAGAAGTGTACACCGATTTCTTAAACCCAAGGTCGAACATCTGGAAGGATCCATTCTCCAGTCCACCAAATATAACTTTCGCGCTCGTCTCTGGTACTTCACGCGCGTCTGTCGCAATCGGCGGAGTTGGCTCCTCGCCGTCTGGGGGAGCTGGGGGTCGATCTCCAAGGCTCATAGAAGAGACACCTCCTTGCGCGGTGATTGAAGAAATGACGTCGCCTGAAGAGACATCCCACAGTTTGATGGTTGCGTCGAGAGAGGAGGACACGACGTTGCGGCCGACTGCGATGATGGCCGTGTCGGTAATCATACGAGTGTGCGCCCGCATGGTACGCGCAGGGGAGATGCGAGCTCCATAGCTAGGTGCCTGGGCGCTGGGATCTGGAAGGTCCGCAGGAAGAATTGTCAAGGTAAAGTCCAAACCGGATGAAAGAAGGACACGGGAAGAGGGGAAAAATTTGAGCGACGTTGTCTGAGCGACGTGCGGCCTCGACTGTTGCTTGGTCTTTGTGGTTTCGATGGTGTCTGGCAGAAAGGACTTGTGGGGTGGTTTGAATGGTGTAGTTGGGTAGAGAAAGATTGTGCCATCAAGGTACCCGGTTGCGTATCGAGAACAATCGGGAGAAACATCAAACGCTGTAATTCTGTGCGGCTTGAACAAGGTTAATCTTATAAGCTGGTGTTTCAAGGGACTTTTGTAGGCTTACACGCGTGGAATTCGACCTCTCCTCATCCTTGTATTCCTGGATCGGCGTCACAACTTCTGTAGGTGGTATCCCGAGTGATTTACAGGTAACCCTGTAATTCTGCCATGTTCAATGAGTAAACTTGCGAAACGATATCAGTGGTGATAACTTGATCAGAAATGTACAAAGAAATGGATTTGAAGCTAATGCCCACAGAAAATCAATACAGAAACTCACACCTGTGGGTCCTACCGAGACCTCAACGTCCCCCTTCTCCTCGATTGTGGTCAAATTGACAAGATTTCTGTTATGCTCATCCAATTCGGCATTGATCTTTGCATGGACGGACGTTTCGGATTTTTTGTAACACGAAACCCAGAAATTTTCGGATGCTATCACGCCGTCTTGGATCTCTTGTATGACCTCTGCGAAAGTATGCTGAATAGTAACCACAGGAAGAGTCAAAGCTGACGTATTCATGGTTGCGATCAGTGAACAGATTGTTAAAAGAACATTCAACTGACAAAAGCAATATTTGGCACTGTCTAAAGGGGAGGTCACAGGTAAATTTGGCAACGTTTCGGATTTCCAGAGTTGCCACTTTTTTTGACCAACGTCCATCACACAGGAGATTGCCCTCCACATCCACATCGATCTTAAATCGGCGCCGGAGCAACTTTCATTGAGAAAGAACGAGAAGCACACTGACTCTGGTATCCAATGACAACTTGGTGTTCCGTATGTCGTGATTTGTTCTAATGTTTTCAATTCATACCGATGATCAGTCATAAAATTGTTGGATTTCAAAAGCTCTCTTCACTGAAATTCTCGATTCACAGCATTCTGAGAAGTCAACCGTTATTTAAATAATTGCATCAAATTGTTTTCATGTTGATATTCTAGGCCTACAAGAAGAAATTACCCGTCCGAGTGCTAGCTCCCTCGAGATTTCATCTACTTAACGGACTGTGGGCATCTTACAAGTTGTCAACCGTCTGTGAGATCTTGGGAATACACACAGTTAGGGGTAGACTCCTTCAATCCTAATTATATCGTCAATGGCGTACTATTCCGGCATCCCCGCATGCGGTGGAGGTTATGATGATCGTCGGAGATACAGCCTGTGACACATATCGTTTACCTTATGATTCGCTCCCGCTCAGGTTTCGAGAGCCTTTCCTTTTACATAGCCCTGCCGGCTTGGGAGGAACTGGAATTCGAAACGTGGGAAATTGCTTTATGATGGCGCTAGCGGTAACCAACCTTTTTTAAAGACCCTTGCTTTCTAAGCGGTATTGAAATTGACCCTCATCGTAGACCTATACAACCATGTCCGTGCCAGCACTTGGATATACCCCTCCAGCTGTTCCTTTACGCACCAAACGGAATTTTAAAGCATTGGTGCTCCCTGATGACCCTATCGCACCTCCGCCGGTCGCAACTCGACCAGCCCCAGCACCGATGGGCAAGAGGCGGCCCCCACCGTTAGGTGGAGCCGAAGATACCAATGGGTTCGTGTTGGACCCCACCATACCAGCGGAAAGCCCAGCTACAGGTCGTCGCAGCGCCATGCACGCAACCCTGTCGAAAACACTGGCGCGTCTTGATCTCAAGGACGCACCTAAACTCGATTTGAAGAATCAAGACCTCAAAAAACTGGCGGATTTGGGGCAAGGAAATGGTGGAAGCGTCGTAAAAGTAGAACACATACCAACTGGCACCATCATGGCTAAAAAGGTACGTGTTCACCCACATTCTGAAACATGGCGTCATTATTAAAGGCTTCTCTTCAGATTGTCCTGATCGACGCTAAATCATCAGTACGCAAGCAGATTCTACGTGAACTGCAGATTATGCATGACTGCCATTCCGAATACATTATTTCGTGTTTTGGGTCGTTCTTGGCCGAGCCTAATATCTGCATTTGCATGGAGTACATGGACAAAGGATCATTCGATGGAATATACAAGAAGATTGGCCCGATCAATATCAATGTTGTTTGCCTAGTAGCGCATTCCGTGCTGGAAGGGCTTACATATCTGTACGACGTACATCGTATAATCCATCGAGGTCCGTTATCCCTAGTCTAGTTGATATGAAGCACGCTGATAAATTCGAGACAGACATCAAGCCCTCAAATATACTGCTTAATTCTGAAGGACAGATAAAGTTATGCGACTTTGGGGTGTCGGGCGAACTGATTAACTCCATTGCTAATACGTTTGTGGGCACATCCGTGTACATGAGTGTAAGTTCAGCTCTCCATTACCCGAAAGTTTCGGACTAAAAATAGAGGGTATCCGCAGCCCGAACGTATACAAGGCGCTGAATACACCATCAAGTCAGATATATGGTCACTGGGGATCTCGCTCATTGAGCTTGCAACCGGGCGCTTCCCATTTTGCGACATTTCTGACGACGACGACGACTCGGATCTTTCGGATCTAGAGAGAGACCATGATTTCGACCCCAACAACAAAACACCCACATATCGCGACTCATCATTTGGGTTCAACAAGAAGAAAAACCGCCGATTAAGTAAACGCGTTGATCATGAAGCTACTCTCCACGACGATAACTTGTCTTCAATGAGTATCATTGAATTAATGCATCAAATCGTCAGGGACCCGTCGCCGAGGCTTGGGGACCAGTTTGAGGAAGAAGCGGAGGAATTTGTGGATGCCTGTCTAATGAAAGATCCGGATGAAAGGCATAGTCCTAAGACCCTGCTGGTCCGTTCCTGTGGATTTTCCTGTCACCAATGTGTCCGCTGACCACTTATTCAATTGTTGTAGGAATACCGGTGGATGGACGATGCACGCGACTCAACATTCGACGTAAAAGCGTGGACTGCCACTTTCTGACTTATTTCAGATGTTATCCACTCGTTTTTATACCTTGGTTTAACCTTCCCTTGCGGACAGATGTAAGACTTCTATCTTTCATTTTCATTATAAGGATTTTTGTAAGTAGTTCAAAGTAGGGATATTTTATTTCATCCTCGTCATTCTCCAAAAACTAGGCTAGTTTCTACCGCATAATCTCAATGCACATTTGTAAAATACTCTCAGTTGGAACCTGTTATACTAGCAATATATATTCAAAACTCATACCTGTGTATTATTTCAGAATACATCCTCAATCGAACAGCGCGCAAGGACCCTGTGCCATTAGTTGATATGGTGACCGATTTTAGCCCCTTTTAAAGGTTACACTGCAAAGAAAAGACTTGGCAGGCTCTTGGCGGGATGAGATTACCGCCGTAACTATGTTCTGATAAGTTCAGGAAGAGTATAAGAGTCACATTAAGATACATCACGACAAGGTGTTTTATTGATTATTGACTCAATACAGTGGCCTTTTCTCCGTGCCGTATAGACAAGAGCGCCCTTTTGCCAAGTTTGGCCAGGTGTGGAGTTCTATTTTAGGCGCGCGAGGAAACGCAGATTAAACGGACATTTGACCATCTTAAAACTAGAATATGTTGAATAAAATTTCTATGTGGCGGGGCTTTTCTATGTGGCGGGGCTTTTCTATGTGGCGGGGCTTCAATATCGAGCAGTTTCATACAATTTCTCGCACAGTTTTCTATAAGTTTGTTTGCTAGCAGGCTGCATATGTGTCATAGCTACAGGCGCCCAAGGATGTTTAAACTATCTGGCTATTTTGCAGTAGCTTTGTTTTGGGACACACTTTATAAAAGTAAAAATACGCATTCCATTGCAGAAAGATAATTATACACCATTGTGCTTCAGTTCTCTCATTGACGGTATGGTCCACAGCACAAGTTCAGAGTCAGTTAAGAATATTCAAAAATGTCACGCAAGCTAGTTTACATCGTATTATTAAGGGTCCGGAAATCCGTAGAAAGAGCCACCAAAAAACTTCTCACCTCGATGGCGCGCGGATTATGCATCAGTCATCATTTCGATGAACATAGGTCAGGCTAAAATATACCTTCTACATCTTGATGACCTCTGCATCTCCACTATGATTAGATGGAAAACACATGCAAGTTTTCAATATGATCCTTGGGATATAGTTCACGATAATTGTCCATTGTTGCATCTGAGCTGATGGCTCAGCTGAGGTGAAGACATCATGTGGGAGACAGCATGGGAGTAGCGGGGAGCAATAATTGGGTGGGTGATTACATTTTCCATGGCTCGAGGTAACTTGTCAGTGTATACGACTTGGTCCTTGTGCGATATAAAATTTCTGAAATATTACAGAACAAAGTTTTAGGGAACTATAGCATGGTGCCGCAATATTTCTACATTACTGAGAATCAACTAAATAGATAAGCCACTCATTACTGTACCCGAGGTGCCCAGGAGACGTAATCATTCATCAAAGATACATTGTCTTTACGAAGCTGAAATTGAAAGATATGTCCTGTGAAATCAATATGGCGCACGATCACACAGTGGCGCTGTGGTGTTGGGTATTGGTAAGGTGATGCCAATTTATTAGCCACGGCACGTACACTGAGTGTGTACCCATCTTTCCTATTTTTACGTCAGGTCGAAGCATTCAAATGCACAGATACCTCTCCCTTTCGTGCCTCGACATTCAGAAATCAATTCAGCCGTGTAATTATTCTAGACCAAAATGATGTTAGGCACTCTTTAAGTTTTGGTATGAGAAACTTAGGACAGTCGAGCGACGGCAATTTTATTAGCACAGCTCCCCTGACTTGACTGTGTCAATTGTTACCTTGCGAAATCTCCAAAATTACCTTGCTAAATTCCCTGACGCCTAACTTCAAAGATTTAGCGGCATCCGGGCCAATCCCACCTTAAGATTGTACGGTAGCCTTGAGTAACTGATTCCAAGGAGGTGTGAAGCATGTTTCTTTCTGATCAAGCTGCCAATGACAACGTGGCACTCAATACTCTTGTGACGGATTCCGAGGTCAACATTCAGATTTAATGATACAAGGTAAGGAACCCCGACCATTGAACAACGCACTGTTGGCGAACCGAGAACACAATGCAAAAGGTTTTTATTTATATAAAGCGGAGTCCGAATGACAACTCCATTATAACATATTGTGATTAGGACAAAATTCGAGTTAGATTCTCGGGCAGACAGATAAGTGGCCGGGAGTATCAAGGGTTGAAAGACCCGCGGAAGCTGATGTCAAGTTAGTTGACCCGAAGGATTGGACGTGGAGGGCAGAATCACAACTGATTTCGATGATTGAGGCATTTCACGACCACTGGTGGAAGGTTTGCATTTGTCGATCATTTTCGCGAGTTTAATGACAATGCTATTAATGTTAAAAACATGATCGTTGAGTAGTATCATATCCGATATCTATGTAAATCCTGTTTCGTTAACAAGAGACATATTTATTATAAATAGGTCAACATAAGTCTACTCGAGGTAGCACGTACACATCCAACTTGACTTTAATGCTTCAGGGGTCTCGCAGCTTATTTAAAGTAATAAACACCGAAGTTAATGGTCAATCGGAGACTGTAAGCATAGAGAAAATGGCGCGGGAGCATAATGAGCTGATGCTCGAGGCCTCGGACCTCAGACGCGGAATGTCATGTCTATGTCAACCTCCGACACAACCTCCGAGTTCGAAATCTCTACATAATATCTTTATATCCACATCATTTGCGTTCCTCCCGAGCTTCCGCAAAAGTTTATTCCTTCAACGACGGAAGTGGCTAGTGTGTACATGCGCTGTCCTCGCCTCAATTTATACTAGCTGAGAATTTGAATTACTTGTGCATGCCACAAAGATCCTGTCGAGGCTCAAGCCTTCACGAGTTATTGAAGATTTCGGCGGACAGGACTCCGAGTCAGAGAGGACCCGGATTCGTGATAATATTAATAGAGCTTTAGATTCATGAAACCTGATGCCGAAAGCCCCACTTCAGCATCTCCGAGTCGAGTAGGATCATCATCATTAGTGTGGTGGAAAATCAAGGTGACACGCTCGTGGACGAGAACGTGGCAAGGCGATGCACCCCATGTCGCTTTATGTCAATCCACACTCCCCATATTCATAACACACCGTGTAAATTACAAGTCACAATGTCTTGTACTCGAGTCCTGATGCTGATGGTGAGAATTGATGTGATGGAATAAAATATGTTACTTTTTTCAATGCGTTTTACGACCTCTCGAACGCGCGAATTGCATCAAGCTGTGCCTGTCGTGTCAATGTCAGTGCATGCGCACGCGTATCTATTCTTAGACAGTATGCGTTCAATTAAGTAAGAGGCGCGTCAAGTCATGAGGCCTGAGGACAGGGGTGATCGGTGGTGTCGCGTTGATACCTCCACTCAAAAAAATTTCCGCGTTGGTTCCTCGGAGCAAGGTGAATTGGAGGTATTCATATGTGTTGATTTACTCAAATTTAAATGCATGTCTACAGGTGGGCTTAGGCAAGGGAGCTTCAAAATTTCAATCTATATCCAACAGTTCCAAAATACAGTGCAAGAATCCGCCGAGGAAGCATTAAAATAGTAATCTAACGAATCTCAATGATGAGATAAGTCTTCACCGTTCCGAGAAAGAGTGTGGTGTGATTGCAGTATCATTATGATACATCGTTGATAAATGGTCTAGAGAAGCAGATGGATCAGCCTTGATACATGTGCGTCAATTGGCTCTGCACTTTCTACCAACCGGTACTAGTTATTCTAATTGCACTGAACTTTAAACCTTTCATAATTCCAAATGCGAGTCTAGCATTAGGCTTAGTATTACGAGTTACTATTAGCCGCGAGCTATCTTACTCTCTATACTGAAGTAACTGAACAAAAAAAGGTAACGGCTACTCGGATATTACGGTATTAACAGTTGGTTTCTTTGATTTTAGTGATACTACCCAACTTGAACGTTCAAGCCAAACCGTAACTAAATTTGTCAGCAAAAGACAAAATAATACCAAGACAACACCGATTGTATTGAGCTGGGTCTTGAGGCTTCGGCTGGATACGATATCCAGGAGTGTCGTAAGTGCATAAGCATGCATATGTACAAGTTTACACATACTGCAATTCCTCAGTATTTTTTCCCACTAAGTGGTGATCCCTTCGAGACAAGCGACAAACATAATCCATAGTTAGTAATTAAACGACCAAACGGGCGCATGGCCTAACTAAAATGCGTAATCAGCTCGGTAAACCTCGGAAATCCGGCTTGCCACTGATAGACAATCCGTGGACAACCCTGTGGTGACCACATGGTTAGGTTGTTGTGTTCTGTGTATACAATCATTTGAGCATCATTGTATCAAAGCGAAAGCTAACCCCTATCATTCACTCCCCACCGGGATACCCAGTACATTTATGTACTTATGTTAACCAACGCATGCTGCGTCTTAATCACGATAGTAATCTATATACATACCAGTCACGATATCGAGAGAATTGGAGATTTTGAACTGTATTTTTTGTCACTTTGTCCCCGATTTCGACTTGTCTCTTGAGGAGTTTTTGTTGGAAGAATGATGCGTTGTCAACTATTATTCTCTTTGATCACCTGGACCCAAGCTCCAAAAGTTTCCTCTTGCACATCCCAATTGAATTGCCTGTAATTGGTCCCCAAATCGCTGCAATGGTCTGGTGTGAAGATTATTTTGTAAACAAATCACTTGCTCCAATACAGACAAAGTGGCACTCTAGTCTCATCATCGTCGCCGACATCAGCATCAGCATCATATTAGTACTAGTCATACTAATAGGTAGTAATATAACTATATCACGACTAACCGTAATTTACTAAACAACGACCCTGACAGGCATACACAACGTGGCTTCCATGAGACTAGGAGGATAACTTTGTTTATTAGTACGAAACCATGTCTTGTGAGCTATAACTAACGGTAAGTTTAAGCTGTCGGCGGAGTCATGTAAGCTTAGATTCCAACCCATGACCGTGTAAATGACACTGCTTGACTTTATCATTTCGTGCAAATTGTCGGAGTTGGATGCGATCTTGAAGGATGAGAGAAATTGGTGAATTCTAAGTTCAATAGTTTGGGGTTTCTCCGACTCATCTCGAGAAATTCGGGTTTGTAAGAACACGCCCAGTTCCCTACCACGCGTGGTGTATTCACATTCGATCGAGGAAGTAAGTCTGTCCAGCTCCAACCCAACTCCAACTCCAAGGCACACATCATAATTTCAAACC